>NC_055995.1:119646035-119814277 GCF_018446385.1 Zingiber officinale
ATGCTCCGCAGGATTTGTTTCTGGTCTTCCCGAAAATCTCCCTGGTACTCTCTAGGGCGAATCGGCGACCTGCGCAAGTTGATTTTCCAACATTTTAGTATGATTCGCTAAATTATCTATCTTACCGGATATCTGGGAGATTGCTTCGGCTGTCTCTGAATGCTTCCGATTAGATTCCACCATGTGTTGTCGATATTCATCATTTTGTTTCGATTGGGTAGCAATGAAGTTTTCCATCATAACTTCCAAGTTAGACTTCTTCTCTTGCTGAAATCCTCCAGACGCTCCATAATTATTCTGCCCGGATTGATTTTGACTATTTCTGTAGGAAAAATTTGGATGATTTCTCCATCCCGGATTGTAGGTATTTGAATACGGATTGTTGTTTGGCTTTTGAGCATAGTTATTTATCGCATCAACTTGTTCTACCTGCGCTCCGGTAGGTTGCGTGACCATTATTTGGCAATTCATAGCTGAATGTCCTGTCACTCCACAAATCTCACAGATGATACTAGAAACAGCATTAACATTAAAATTCTCAAATTTATAGGTTAATGCATCAACCTTTGCCGCAAGACTATCTAAAGCGCTCACCTCATACTTACCTGCCAATCGAACAGGATTCTCTCTCTCTATCGCCCATTGGTGATGATTCAATGCCACGCTTTCGATAATATCGAATGCCTCCTCTAAGGTTTTGTTCATGAGCGCACCACCTGCAGCAGAGTCTAAAGAGACTTTAGTAGAGTAGGAAATTCCGTTATAAAAGGTATGGATTACGAGCCATTTCTCCAGTCCGTGATGTGGGCATTGCTGCAGTAGTCCTTTAAATCGGTCCCAAGCTTCAAAAAGAGATTCTCCATCTTTTTGCGTAAAATTTGTGATTTGGTGACGGAGTGAAGCAGTCTTGCTTGGTGGAAAATACTTATCTAAAAATTTCTGCTCGAGTTGCTCCCATGTTGTGATACAGTCCGATGGAAGCGAATGTAACCAAGCTCGTGCTTTGTCCCTTAAAGAGAAAGGGAAAAGTCGCAATCTGATCGCATCTGCAGAGGCTCCATTATATTTAAGAGTTTCACAGAATTCCAGAAACACTTCCATATGAAGATTTGGATCCTCCGTAGGTGCTCCTCCAAACTGATGTTGTTGGATCATATTCAGTAAAGCAGGCTTCAGTTCAAAGTTATTTGCTTCAATTGGAGGCCTTCTAATACTAGATCTCAGGCCTCTAGCACTTGGCGCAGCATAGTCTCTCAACAGCTTGTTCTCTACCTGATTGTTCTCTTCTTGATTGGCCATTTCTCGTTGTTTTTGAAGTCGTCTCTGAGTGTGAAAGGTTCGTTCTATTTCAGGATCAACTTCAGGAAGGACTCCTCCTTGACCTGACCTAAGCATTCAACGAGAAAGGAATACTTCCAAATATAGAAAATCGAGTTGCAAAATTGGAAAACACAATTATGGAAAATGAATAAGAAAAATTACATAGAAATCTGGATTAATCAAACTGCAATATTCTAATATTGACACAGTCCCCGGCAACGGCGCCAAAAACTTGATTGCTTAAATCCGCAAGTGCACGGTTTATCGTCAAGTAATAAAATATCGATCCCACAGGGACTGGGTCAAGTATTAGAAATGTACGAGTTTCAATTATCCAAACGAATGATCTAATGAGAAATTTTACTCTAAATCAACAATTCAAGCGAACGAAAATCAACGAAAATATTAAGAGATAAAAACAATCCTAGGATTACGGTTTCACCACTCTAACTATTATCATGACGGTTCTCCGATAATGACTACTTATACCTAGGTTGGCTTCTTTTGTTTGAATGCAACTTTCTTTATCAAGGTATCCGAATTAGATGATCTTTCATGCTTTGAAATCCTGTCACTAGATTCCTGCAAACCTATCTATACGTCCACCAGATTCGTAAGTTGATTCCTAAAATACCAACGGCCACTTTTGGTGATCACGCTGATGTATCTACTTTGATCCGTCCCCAATCTTATGGCATACGTACACAGATGACTCTTACTTGCATAGGATCCTGTCACATAAATCCCGCAAAGCCTATCTAGTTAATTACCACTTTCACAGAAACCAATCAAAGCATCATTCAACAATTTAAACAACCAACGAAAATATGCATAATCAAAAACCAGAGTTAACAACAAATCATGAACATAGTTAGGGGCTACTCCCTTAACCTAAGATTCAAACAACTACTCCATTACACCAGAGAATTCGACAATAAGATAAGGAAAAGACATTACTAATCGTCCTTGCTGATGTCGTCTATCTCCAAGTCTCAATTGCCGCCGCCCCCCCTGGTTTTAGGTTTTCTACCCTTTTATAGAGCCTCCTCTCCTTGATAGTCGGTATCACCATTGGATTGACCCTTTCCATCTTTTAAAATCATCGCCGCAATAACAGCAATCTCATTACACGGCCCGATCATGTCCTCCTCTGCTTCCTGCGTCGCTCTTCAACATCTCCGCCACGCCCGTGTTCAACAACACGCCTTGAGCGTGTTGGTCGCTGAAAACCTCGACACGCCCGTGTTTATCAACAACACGGCCGTGTTGTTCTGATACCCTGGGTAATTCGGCTGGTTTTGTGCATCCTATCATCAGAATTCAACGCAAAACAGTATCCTTCGTCCAAATATGTTAAACCAAATAAAAACTAACAAATATGCTTCTAACAAGATAAAATGAGATGAAATGCATATATGTTTTATGCTCAAAACTGTACATGAGTTGCACACATCACCTATCTATTCCCTAAATTTAGATTTGATGAATAATGATTCTTTAAATTTAGGGAATGAAGTCTCTACCCTAAAAGTAAAATAATATTTCTTTTCAATCTCTCCTTCCATTCATTCTTTTCAATCTCTCTCATTTTACTCATTCCATAAATATAATAATAAAAAATAGAAGAAAGAGAAGAAAATAAAAAAAAATTAAAGATAATATAAATTTTAGGGTAGTTGATGTAATGTGTAGTGAAAAGTGATTGTTTAAATTTAATAAAGTGAGCTATTTGTCCTAAATTTTAAAGATAGTGATAAGGAAACTGATATGGGTGCTCTAAGGGTTATAATTTTATCCTCTTTTCTAACTACTTCTACAACTTTATCTTTTAACAAACTATCTACAACAATACTCCCTCCATTTCTTGCTTTACTCTTTCCTGTGTACCATAACTTAAATCCAAGTTCTCTATCAGTTTTTCCTTTTCGCTTACCCATTTTGTCTCTTGTACACACAAAATACTAATTCTTCTCCAAATCATCGTATCTACTACTTCCATTGATTTATCAGTAAGAGTTTCTATATTTCGTGTTCCAAATCTTAGATTATTAGTTTTCCTATTATATTTATTCTTATCCAACGTATAGTGTGAGAACTCTTGCCTATTTAACACTACACTCAAGTTCTCATGGAGATGTAGCAGTCCTTACCGATACGTTATAGTTGGACCATGCAACGTGAACTCTTGCATATTTAACACTGCATCCAAGTTCTAAAGATGTAGCAGTCCTTGTCGATGCGTTATAGTCGAGCCCTACAACACGTTTTTTATGGGGAACAACCTAGTATTAGCACAATAATTTAATGGATCTATCCATTGAATATTTATCATAGTTTTAATGTTGATTGACAACCTAACTTAATCCTCCTCCTTTATTATAGTTTGGAATCAGTCATGACTAATTCGTCACGGAGTTTTACAAAATGAGATGGAAAGGAAACAAATATCAATAATATAAATAAATAAATATACCAATTAAGAAATAAATGTATGTATTGTAGAATAGAATTTCATATAAAATATTTCGATATATTAAAAAGGAAAGAGTTGAATAGTCTTATAAATTAATACATATAATTAAATAGGCTAGTAAAAAAATAGTCTGGTATATTCGTTATACAAGGGTTCCAAAAAAAGATTCATTGTTTATAATTTTATCTTATTTTTTAATTAAATAAGCTAATTAATGTTGTCTAATTATAAAATGAGATGGAAAGGAAAAAATATCAATAATAATAAATAAATAAATAAATATCTGAATTAAGAAATGAATTTATGTATTGTAGAATTGAATTTCATATACAATTAAGGAATACAATTAATGAGGAATAAAGGATACGTGATAAGTATAAAAAAGAAGCGGAATCGGCACCTGAATTAATTGAAAAAGTGAATCACATTTATTAACGTGTGCAACATGTTAAGTTTTATTCGTGTTAAAATAAATTGGTCGCTAAAGTGTTAAAAATAGGCCTACTGTCGATCTCCTCCTCCAGCAATTGTCTCCGTCTTCTTCTCGAGTTGCTTTGGAGGTAGTTAGGGAAAGCATGGCGGCGTTCTCCCCCTTGCAGCAGCCGCAAGAGCACGGTGGGGCCGCTGCTTCCGGCGGAGGAAGATTAGAGATCACGGCAGAGACGAAAGGAGGAGGAGCATGGTGGAGGCAGGCGGTGGCGGCGCTGATAGATGAGGAGGAGGCCACCACGCAGCTCTGCTTCGCCTTCCCCATGATCCTGACCAACGTCTCCTACTACGCCATCACTCTCGTCTCCGTCATGTTCGCCGGCCATCTCGGCGATCTCCACCTCGCCGGCGCCACCCTCGCCAACTCCTGGGGCACAGTCACCGGATTCGCTCTCATGGTGCCTTGTCTATTCTATATTTTCTTATGCTGTTTAAAAAGTTACAATTGGAGGCAAAATAATGCCAACTTAAGAGATCATAAGAAATCTTGAAACTAAACTATCAAATAGATTACGAAAATTAAGATTTCTTGTTTTTTATTTGATCTATAGGTAACAAAGATTAACATCATCTCAATATGTTCCAGGTTGGCTTGAGCGGGGCTCTTGAGACTCTATGCGGCCAAGCATATGGCGCAAGGCTCTACAAAATGTTGGGAATATACCTCCAATCCTCAATCATCATCTCCATCTTCTTCTCCATCTTGGTCTCCGTCTCATGGTACTTCTCAGAGCCCATATCTGGTTTCACCAGGAGCCCCAAGTGGCAACCATGGCTGCCCTCTATCTCCAGTGCCTGATCCCAGGCCTCTACGCCTATGCACTCCTGCAGTGCACGCTGAGGTTTCTGCAGACTCAAACAGTAGTGATCCCTTTGGTGGTCTGCTCAGTGGTTCCACTGCTTATCCATGTAGGCTTGGCTTATGTGACTGTTCATGTCTTCGGACTTGGGTTTAAGGGCGCTGCACTCTCTGCCTCTGTTTCAATCTGGATATCCTTCATTATGCTGGCGATCTACGTGAAGCACTCCAACAAGTTTAGGTACACTTGGAAGGGCTTCACTGGAGAGGCATTGCACCATGTAATCCCTTGCATGAAGTTGGCTGTTCCCTCCGCTGTCATGGTTTGGTTAGCAGCTTACTCTGTTTTTCCACTTTAAAAGAAAAAGGAAAATTTAATCATCTGTGTTTCTTTGTTGTGCTTCAGTTTAGAGTACTGGGCTTTTGAAATCTTGGTTTTGCTGGCCGGGCTCTTGCCAAACTCAGAATTGAATACTTCACTCATTGCTATGTGGTGTGTTTTCTCTGACCTCTTCAGTCTTGTTCTTATACACACTGTTCATGAATTAAATTTGCCATGCTTCCAGTGTCAACACAGAGTCAATCGCCTACATGGTTACATATGGATTCAGTGCAACAGTTAGGTCATGACTAATCTCCCTTGTGATTCAGATTCTTAGCTGGTTAGAATTAATTATGTCAGTATGTGAACTGATCAGTAAATTAAATCTCATCTCTTTGCAGCACGCGCGTGTCGAATGAGATAGGAGCGAGGAACTTGGAGAAGGCTAAGAATGCAGTCAGTGTGACACTAAAGCTCGCAGTGTTTCTTGGTGTCACAATCGTTCTTCTTTTGGCCTTTGGCCATGATTTGTGGGCGAAGTTGTTCAGCGAGAGCGACGATATCATAAGGGCATTTGCTTCCATGACTCTTCTGCTCACAGTGTCTATAGTCCTGGACTCTGCTCAAGGTGTATTGTCAGGTACACTATCAAGCTAAATACCTGAAAACATTCTCAGAGATTTTCAGATTTAGTAGACTCATGAAACTGCAGGAGTATCAAGAGGCTGCGGTTGGCAGCACCTGGCTGCGTGGACCAATTTAGTGGCCTTTTATGTGATTGGAATGCCACTGGCACTGCTGTTCACCTTCAAGCTGGGCTTCCAGGCCAAGGTGAAACACTTGCTCCTGCAAACACATTTTTAACAATTCTACTGAATTTTGTGTGATCGACGTTGCAGGGGCTGTGGATGGGCTTGATCTGTGGCCTCTTCTGTCAGTCTTGCACACTCTTGTTGATCACCCTTCGCGCAAACTGGACAAGAATGCAGATTTCTGATGGCCATGGAAGAAGCGATGCACCTGTTTTGGATGGCCATTAGTTTTCTTAGCCAAGCAGATTTCAGGTTCAAGGATGAAAGATCTCGAATTTGTCAAAATTGCAAGGATTTAGTTACAATTTCTGTAAATTGTAACGGCTCACTTATTATCTTAATTAAGTGAATATAATTCTGTTTGTAACTTGGGGTCGGCCGCTTGAGACGAGTGATATATCTTTTCCATATTGGAAAATATTCCTAGGTCGGATCTTAAGCCTAACAACTATTAGTATACTTAATATGTTGCATCCTTCAAAATGAATATTAGCGGAATTCAGGCTTAAAGTTTCATAAGAAAAAACACTTTAACATGTTAAACAAAATCACCATATAGCCACAAAAGCATTCTAAAGCAAATTGGCATAAAAAAGAATTTGTGTAGGTTTGATAAGTACTGTATTCCAAGTCTATAGTTTGGTAGAATAGTTAAAAATGGGCTAGTAATCTAATGTCTGGCGCTTGGTAGAATAGTTAAAAATGGGTTAGTAATCTAATTTCATGTGATTGTCATCGCCAAAGACAAATGAATACATTCAGCATTAGAGAAACAAAAAGAAGAGAGAAAAATTATAATAAAAAGTAGAATGGAGGCATTATATCTTTGTAAATAAGTAATAAATCTAGGATATGAAATGAATGTGATTCTTAGCTTGATATAGTATGCCCATTAAAAAATTAGATGCTTAGTATCTTATTTTCTACACGTTCCACGCATGATCAAGAAGGATTGTTGGTGTAATATTCCCCAGGTCAAGCTTGACTGAGCTTGAATTGAGTCAAGCTTGAGTCTTGATGTTTGGGTTTCAATATTTGACAATACATGGAAACAATACATATGGACAATACATGAAGATTGCAGGTGCAATTGTTCATATGGATAAATTGTGAAGGAGAGTCAAGTATGTCAAGGTTGACTGAATACTTGACTGGAAAATCCTAGTGAGTGAAGCTAAGTGAAAATCCTGGTGAGTGAAGCCAGGCAGAAGAGAAATCCTGGTGAGTGAAGCCAGGTGAAAGTCCTAGTGAGTGAAGCTAGGCAGAAGAGAAATCCTGGTGAGTGAAGCCAGGTGAAAGTCCTAGTGAGTGAAGCTAGGCAGAAGAGAAATCCTGGTGAGTGAAGCCAGGTGAAAGTCCTAGTGAGTGAAGCTAGGCAGAAGAGAAATCATGGTGAGTGAAGCCAGGTGAAAGTCCTAGTGAGTGAACCTAGGTAGAAGAGAAATCCTGGTGAGTGAAGTCAGGTGAAAGACCTAGTGAGTGAAGCTAGGCAGAAGGGAAGTCCTGGTGAGTGAAGCCAGGCAGACATGAAAGACCTAGTGAGTGAAGCTAGGTAGAAGGGAAGTCATGGTGAGTGAAGCCAGGCAGACATGAAGTCCTAGTGAGTGAAGTTAGGCAGAAGGGAAGTCCTGGTGAGTGAAGCCATGCAAGAAAAATCCGGATGGATCAAGGATGATCGAACATCTGGTGTTGGGAAGTCCAAGTAGGTCAAAGGGATTGACCGAATACTTGGCACGGGAAATCCAGGTGGATCAAGGTTGATCGGACACCTGGTGAAGATAAGTCCAAGTGGGTCAAGGTTGACCGGACACTTGATGAGCGAGTTCTAGCAGGTCAAGGGTGACCGGATGCTAGGCATGATGGACCAACAGGTCATGGTTGACCGGATGTTGGTTTAGGAGGCTTTAGACTTGATTTTGGGAGAAATCATGAGCTGGATCGATCAGCCGATCGATTAGCTCATGCCCAATCGATCGGTTGATCGATTAGGCGATTCTTCGTGACAAGCCTCCTCCCAATCAATCAGTGGATCGATTGGGAGAAGTGCGCGATCGCACAGAACAGCTCTGGATCGATCGGCCGATCGATCTACAGCCCCCAATCGATCAGTGGATCGATTGGGAGTCACGATTCTGCGCGATAAGCCCTGGATCGATCAGCCGATCGATCCAGGCATTTCCCGAGAGCACAGAGGCGCTCTGGATCGATCAGACAATCGATCCAAAGCCTCCCCGACCGATTGGGAGCAATCCAATCGATCGGGATCCGACCGTTGGCATCATATTTAGCTGCAGGCGTTCGATTCCTTCGGTAGAACTTCCATATTTCATTTCAGATCTTCACAGCAACTCCATAGCTTCTCCACAAAGTTCAAATCGCCAGTTCTTGAAGGTTCTTAGAGGTTTTTCCAAGTCAAGAGGCGGATCTACAGCTGAAGAAGAAAGTTATGGTTAGGGTTTCCTTGTGCAAACTTGTAAGCTCTTGCTTGTATTTTGTACCCTTTTCTTTCTTCTTGTAGTGTGAACTTGTAGGGCTTCTCCGCCTTCGGTAGTTACCGAAAATGAGTGTTTTATTAGTGGAGGGTGCGTGAGTGATTGAATCCTTGGATTAGTCACCTCTTGTGAGGTGGATACCAAGTAAATCCTATTGTTAGCGTTGTGTATTGTGTTTCTTTGTATTTCCGCTGCATACCTTTGAAGAAACAAGCAACGAAGAGCACGACAAGCGCACCGAGCTATTCCCCCCCCCCCCCCCCCCCACTCTATCTACATAATCGATCCCAACAAGGATGTCATTATTTGGCATGAAATGTCAGTAACATTATTTTAATAAATAATTTCTCCCTTATGCTTCAGCGGAGTTGTTAGGGAAGAGATGTTAAACAAATTAGAATTTTTCTTAAAGAAGACTAAGGATGATTCAGGAAGGGAGACTTAAAATACAAATAGCACAAATAGGGGGTCTTATGGAGAGAGATGTTAGGTCCCTTGTGGCCGGCTAGAGAAAGGTGAATAGCCCTGTAAAGATAAACGAAAAACCTTCCTCGAGCTTTTATAACTTTAACAAAATAAACACTTGCATAAAAAGTATTAAAAGACAAAAAGAAAGAGGCTCAAAAAGAGTTACTTGGTTACAACCGGGGAGATTGTTAATTTAAGAAAAATGAAAAGCTCAGTAAAAATCTCCTCTGGGCAAAGAAGTCTCTTACAGTAATTAAATGTCACAACTAGAAAGTTAAACTCAAACAGAATCAATTACAAGTATTATCTGGTGTTCTTGTATAGTTTTCTAGGACCAGGACTATATTTATAGCCCTAGTCGAAGCGCCTGGAAGGGTTCTAGGTGCCTAAAAGGAAATAAAACTTTATCCCCATCATACCAAGTGCCTAAAGGGGAATAAAACTTTATCTCCGTCATAACAGATCGTGTCAAATGCGATCCGGATAAACATTATGGTCTGGGCGCCCTGAAGGGTTCCGAGCACCCGGAATCAGGTGAGTTCGGGCGCTCAGACCAAGAAAGTCAACATCCTGTTGACTTTCAGTCCCGGTCTTCCGCTCCGATTCCGCTCGCCTTGGTCCGGGTCTTCCGCTCCGGCTCCACTCTCTTGGGTGATCTCAGCCATCTAGAATAAGGCTCACCCGAACCCAACTTCTGGACTTCTCGAGCAACCTTCCGCTCATGGCTTCTAGTCCCTCGGAATCGTCGCGTGCTTCCTTCTCGTCCGTCGGCGTACTCTTCCGCAACGGTTTGTCCCTCGGACGCACCGAGCCCGTCGGCTCTCTCCCGTGTCATTCTTCTCGCTAGCTGCGTCTTTTGCTCGTCTCCTCAAACAATCTTTCGCTCCAGCTTCTCGTCACTCGGAAACACCGCACACCTCCTTCTCGTCCGCCCGCGTACTCTTCCGTACCACCTGGTCCCTCGGACACACCGAGCCCGTCGGCTCTCACCCGTGCCTTCCTTCTCGCTAGCTGCGTCTTTCGCTCGACTTCCTGTGATCCTAAGTTCATGCACACTTAGACACAAGGTTAAAAACCAACATGACCTAACCTGACTTGGTTAATCACATCAAAACTACCTTGGGGTACTAACAATCTTTCCCTTTTTGATGTGATCAAACCCAAGTTAAGTTAGAATAAACCATAAACAAATAGCAGTACAAAACTTTAATTAATTTTTTGCAAGTACAAAAATTAAGTACACAATTTAAAAAAATTGTACTATCCTCCCCTAGACTTAATCTTTACTACTCCCCCTTTTGATAACATTAAAAATGGGGTACCACAAGAGAAATTCTACTTAACAATGATAAAAAGTCTAAGAAAAAAATAAAATTTTTTAACATATTTAAGGCAGAAAAAAAATTTCATATACAGTTGATTGTTGTTAAAAAAATTCCAAAAAAAAATTAATAGTTCTTGAAAAGTTAACTTTTAAAAAATTTTGATAGACATTTTAAAGCATTTTTACAACCACTAGTTGTTTAACAGTAAGTCAATTAAATATTCAATTCAGTAATTGGCATTCAGGCTGTGGTGAGGCACTAGGTCTTCTTGTTTATTGTATCATCAACCACTTCTAGACAAAACCTCTTAAAGAACTTCAACATTTAATTTTTCTTTTTGAACCCCTAAGTCCATAATCAAGCAACTTAAGCATGTTTTTAGAACCCAATATAGGTTCCTTCCAAATTGGTTAATTAAAAAAAAAATTGGAATATACTTTCTAGATAATTTTCTAATTTTTCCTTTGTAATATCTAATTTTCTAATTTAATCCTTTATAATTTCTGAAAGTTGAAGCAGATAAATTTAAACATGCAAAAATTTTTAAGTTTTCTATTTGATCCTTTAAATTTGCATTCTCAATTTTAAATTTTTCATTTTCAGTTTTAATCTTATCGAAATCTTCTAATCGATAAGATATGGCTAAAGTTGATTTTAACTCCTTATTTTCATTCTCTAATTTACAGTAATTTTTTTATAATAGTTTTATAAATTCAAACATTTTATCCCGATGTAGAGATCGTATCTGACTTAACGTATTGACCTCATTATCTTATACTCCCCCTATAGAGCTGCTTTTTTCTGATGTTTCTTCCCCTTCATCGATGCTCATCTTGGACGAGCTTTCTTTTTCTTTAGGTAGGTACTCGGCTATAAGAGATGTTCTGGTAATTTCCTCGGTCTCAGATTCTCTTGATGACGACTCGGTGTCCATCGAGGGATCGGATTTATCTTCTTTAGGTTCTTCATAGAGTTTCAAGAACTTTTCCCAAAGTTCTTTTGTACTCTGATATTTGTCGATTCTATCGAGATCCTCAGTAGGTAGAACACTTAGGAGGTGGAACTCAGCCTTACCATTAGCCATGAAGTTGTTGCGCTACTCTTTGGTCCATTGATGTTTCTTAAATTCTTTTCCTTCTTTGCTTTTGGGCATATCAAAATCATACTTAATTGTTAGTAAAGTACTAAAATCGGTTTTAAAATATATCTCCATTCGACATTTCCAAAATGCAAACTCCCCCTCGAATACTGGTGGGTAGATGTTTACACCGGTCATTTCATGTGCTTCAGTCGACAGTTAGTCTTTCTGAGGCAACTTTGCTCTAATACCACTTGTTAGGTCCCTTGGCGGCCAGCTACAGGGAGGTGAATAGCCCTGCAAAGACAAACGAAAAACCTTCCTCGAGCTTTTATAACTTTAACAAAATAAACACTTGCATAAAAAGTATTAAAAGATAAAAAGGAAGAGGCTCAGAAAGAGTTACTTGGTTACAACCGGGGAGATTGTTAATCCAAGGAAGATAAAAAGCTCAGTAAAAATCTCCTCAAGGCGGAGAAGTCTCTTACAGCAATTAAATCTCACAACTAGAAAGCTAAACTCAAACGAAATCGATTACAAGTGTTGTATGGTGTTCTTGTATAGTTTTCTGGGACCAGGAATGTATTTATAGCTCTGATCGAGGCGCCTGAAGGGAGACAAAACTTTATCCCCGTCTCAACGGATCATGTCAAACATGATCCAGATAAACATCATGGTCTGAGCGTCCCGAAGGGTTCCTAGCGCCCGGAGTCAGGTGAGTCCGGGGGCCTGAACTAGCCTGGCGCCCGGACAAAGAAAGTCAACATCCTATTGACTTTTGGTCCTGATCTTCTGCTCCGGTTCCGCTCACCTTGGTCCGGATCTTCCGCTTTGGTTCCGCTCGCTTGGGTGATCTCAACCATCTGGAATAGGACTCACCCGAACCCAACTTCCGGCCTTTCTCGAACAACTTTCCGCTCCTAGCTTCTCAACCCTCAGAATTGTCACGTGTTTCTTTCTCGTCCGCCAGAGTACTCTTTCACAACGATTCATCTTTCAGATGCACCGAGCTCGTCGGCTCTCTCCCGTGTCGTCCTTCTCGCTGGCTGCGTCTTTTGCTCATCTTCTCGAGCAATCTTCCGCTCTGGCTTCTCTTCCTTCTGAAACACCGCGCGTCTCCTTCTCATCCGCCCGCGTACTCTTCCGCAGCACCTCTTCCCTCGGACGCACCAAGCCCGTCGGCTCTCACCCGTGTCGTTCTTCTCGCTAGCTGCGTCTTTCCCTTTACTTCTTGTGCTCCTAAGTTCCTGCACACTTAGACACGGAGTTAAAAACTAACAAGACCTAACCTGACTTAATTGATCACATCAAAATTACCTTAAAGTATTACAAAAAATGTTGTCATAGTGACCGGATGGCATCAACTTGTATATCACGGGCGTTGGCAACAATAATGAAGGAAGGCGGCAACAACCTTGAAGGACAAATAGATTATTAAAAGTGTAGAAATTATATGAAATGCTTTAAATGTTTGATTATTAAAAATAAATATATTATTAATACTTTCTTTATAAGTTTCTATCAATAAAGTAAATATTTATTTATAATTTTATTGTCTAGAACTCAAAATAACAGTAAATATTTAGTTGTCGGCTAAAAGTATACATTTGTATAGAAAGTTTTAAATGTTTTGTTATTAAAAATAGATATATTATTAATATTTTCTTATAGATTAGCAAAATAAATATTTGTTTGTAATTTTATTTTCTATAAATAGACCTAAAAACCAAAAATATGTTTACCTAGCATTGATATGTTTGATTATTAAAAATAGATATATTATTAATATTTTTTTTCTAAATTCCTAGGAACAAAGTAAATGTTGATCTGTTACTTCATTTTCTATAAATACACCTAATAATACGTAAACATGTTTACACAACTTTGATATGTTTGATTATTAAAAGTGGATATATCGTTAATATTGTTTTTCAAATAGTTGTCAACAAAATAAATATTTATTTGTAACTTCATTTTCTATAAATAGACATAATAATTCCGAAACATGCTTACAATAAGTTTGATTATTAAAAACAGATATATCATTAATATTTTCTTTGTAAATTTCCGACAACAAAATAAATATTTATTTGTAATTTCATTTTCTATAAATAGATCTAATAATTCAGAAACATATATGTACAACTTTGATACGTTTGATTATTAAAAATGGATATATCATTAATACTTTCTTTTCAAATACATAAAGTGAATATTTTGATTATTAAAAATATAGATATATCATTAATAATTTCTATGCAAATTCCTTTCAACAAGTAAATATTTATTTGTGACTTCAATTTCTATAAATAAACTTAATAATATGGAAACATGCTTACAACTTGAAAATATAAATTGCATTTAAAGATTCACCTCAATTCCATCACATGATTTAATATCAATAATGGTGGAAGTTTTGTGTGGTATATATATAGTACCGCACTCTTCAAAGAAAAATTAGTGCTCACTATATTAAAACAATTATTATTACTTTAGGATGAAAAAATGGTTCCTCTATTTAATGTCATCCGAGAAGTTAAACCTTCTAAAATACAATGGACTCTTAAACATCGTTTGGTCACGTTGTTATGATCTACCTACAAATGGAAACAATGTAAATGGAAACAATGTAGATTTTAACGAATGTATCTTTCATGATAAAAGAAAGGTATGTTAATTGATTTTTGCATATCTATCTGAATTTTTTTATATTTTTATGAATATTTATTCTATCTACATTTTTGAAGGGTGAATTAGGACTGAAAACGAGCTGAGTCGAACCCAAGTAGCATACTACTTGAGCTCGACTCGACATAGACTTTACCTACTCAAGCTCGGGCTCAAACTCGATCGAGCATTGAATTTCAAACTTAAGCACGAGCAAAGCTCGAAATTTGAGCATAATTTTGAAATATAAAATTTCAAATAAAACAACCCCTTTCATTCCTATTTTCAAACATAACCCAAGTCCAAATAATTAAAAGGGAGATCCAGAAAAATCTAAATAAAACACACCAAAAAATTAGGATCTATCTACGAATGCAATTAGACAGTGGATCTTGAAAGAGAGATAAAAAAAAAACTTCATAATAGAGTCTTCACTTATTGGAACTTGAATAAAGATGAGAAACCTATAAATAAAAAAATCATATTAAATAAGGAAATAAAGTATACACAGTAATCTAAGTTTAACTTAAAAACATCAATCACAAATTAAAACAAATTACAAACCTTTGAAATATCAAAGTATGTGAAGCAACACTCATTATTCAAGGAAATTGAAATTCAATCTCTTTTATCTTTGGCTCCTTCTTAAAATAAATAAAATGTAGTTAAATAGTAAAATATAAATTCCCTAAGGCTTAAATTTACCAACAAACTTACTTTTGTCTTCTTTTTTACTCCATGGAGGCATTTGTTATAAAATAATAAAGCAATACAAGCAGTATTATATTTGCACAAAAATAAGCATGCAATAGACAGATAAATAAAGGAGTAGGATTTACAATATAGTTATCCGGTTGAAGCGTCGGCACGCCGATTGTCCTTAGAGAATTTATTGCCGCCTCACGGTGCAAAGGCTCTTTGGCAAAATTCCCCCAAGATCCGACAACCGCTCGTCTCGTTCGTAGGTGCACTCCAAAACGGAGGCGACCCTCGGACCCAACCTCAGATCGCCGGAAGACCAAGCCTCAGGACAAGAAAGACGAGAAGAAAGCAGAAAGAATCGCACAGAGAAGGGAGAAAGCTCGAGGCTTGAGTGAAGAATAGAGGTGCTGCAAGTCCCCTTTTATTCACTCTGAGAAGGTACAAAGCACTGCTTCGCTAGCGAGGAAACGCGCCTCAGTGTCGCGTCCGCGTCCCTTCCTCACGCGCGGAACCAAACTCTGGTTTGGTTTTGGTTCAGACCGAACCAGAATCGGAAACCAAACTAGTTTGGTTCAGATTGAACCAAACCAGCAAAAACAAATCGGGGCGCCCGTGAGCGCAAGTGACGCCCGTGAGCGCAAGTGACGCCGGGTTTTGGTTAATCGCGCACGTGACGCCCGGTTTATGGATTTCCGGCTGGAACCCCCCAAATCCACTCGATTTGGGCTTGGCCCGTGCATGCGTGTAGGTCCTCTTATCATTGCTAAGCAAGGATGGAAGGGCTTATATACAGGCTTCCTATATAAGCCCTTCCAAGCTTCTCCACTTAGCAATGTGGGACTAAAAACACTACAAAAAATGCTTTGAATTTAAAACAAAATTCAACAATCCCCCACAAATTCAAATCATTTCGGTTAAAAACAAAAATCAAAAAAAATATGTCCTGAGGCTAGGTTGCAATGAGCTTTTAGTGAAAATACCTTCCAGTTTGAATTTTCACCTAAGTACACCAATCTTATTCACATAGGTTTGAAGTGAACTAGGTCTTGAACTTAAACCTTTTTATATGTGAAGTCAAATGGTAACAACTCATCACAGGCGATGGTTGAATCCTTTTGGGTTGGTGCATTACGGCCATGCCACCGAATCTTGTTTCATAAGTACTAAGGGGAGTTGCCTAGACCCCCCACACTACGGCCACACAGTTACACTTACATAGGTGAGTTCTCCAAGGATGTACTGCGAGCATCCTGTCAATAAGACCTTGAACTCATTAAGAGCCTCCAAGTTCATCCTTACTAGCAGTCAAGCATCTATCTAGGGAAGAGACTATTAGATTACATCTCAATCAATTTGATGCTCATGGTTCACCCTTATAACTTGTTTATACCACATTGAACCTATTTCTTGGGATCTCCAATCAGATAGGTTGGGTTGCCGTTATAGATGAAACCAGGATAGGCCTTAGTCTCATTCCCTTACTGGATCTCTTGATTTTCTCGAAATCAAGTCCTTTTGTGAGTGGATCAGCAATATTGTCTTTTGAACTTACGAAGTCCAATGACACCACTCCAAGAGACACTAGCTCACGAATAGACTTCAATCTTATTCGTACATGTCTCTTCTGCTTCTGGTTATACTTGGAGCTTCTCATCTGAGCTATTGTTGTTTGATTATCACAGTGTACTGAAATAGAAGGTATTGGCTTTACCGTCAAGGGAATTTCTGAAAGAAGACCTTTAAGCCAATCAACTTCAGTTACTGTGGTATCTAAAGCACACAATTCTACCTCAGATGTAGAACGGGATATAATCGTCTGTTTAACAGACCTCCAAGCAACTGTACCGCCTCTAAGTGTAAAGACATAACCAGTAACGCCTTTACACTCAGCAGTGTCTGCTATCCAACTAGCATCACTATATCCCTCCAGGACTGCAGGGAATCTCCCATACCACAAGCCCAAGGATATAGTACCTTTTAGGTATCTGAGTACTCTGTCTAATGCATCCCAATACGTTCTGTCTGGACAGCTGGTAAACCTGCTCAATTTCGTTATAGCAAAAGAAATATCAGGTCTAGAACAATTAGCTAAATACATTAGACTACCTATTATTTGTGAGTATCTTAATTGAGACACTGCCACACCACTATTATTCTTGTGGAGAGTTTTTGAAGGGTCATATGGTGTGACAACAGATTTAACTTGGCTATAACCATATTTCTCTAATACTCTCTCAACATAGAGTGACTGAGAAATTGTTATTCCATCAGTTGAACGAGTCAACTTCAGCCCTAAAATCATATCAGCACGACCCATATCCTTCATATCAAACTTACCACTTAAGAGGGCATTAGTATCATTAATAATAGAAAGGTTAGTTCCAAATAGTAGAATATCATCTACATATAAACATAGGATAATACAATTATCACCTTTCATTTTAGCATACACACATTTATCAGAGTCATTTACTTCAAAGCCAAACGATAGCATAGCTCTATCAAATTTTTCGTACCACTGCTTTGGGGCTTGCTTCAAACCATAAAGAGATTTGACTAACCTACAAACTTTATTCTCATTTCCAGAGACTACATATCCCTCAGGATGATCCATATATATCTCTTCTTCTAGATCTCCATTTAGGAATGCCGTTTTGACATCCATTTGATGGACCTCAAGATGATATATGGATGCTAATGCGATTAACACTCGGATTGTAGTAATTCTAGTAACAGGAGAATAAGTGTCAAAATAGTCAATCCCTTCTTTTTGTTTGAATCCCTTAGCAACTAGGCGGGCTTTGAATTTATCTACTGACCCATCAGGTTTTAGTTTTCTCTTAAACACCCATTTACATCCTATAGTGGTACACCCAGGAGGTAAATCTACCAACTCCCAAGTGGCATTAGAGATAATAGAGTCCATTTCACTTTTAATAGCCTCTTTCCAGTGTTTAGCTTCAGGAGAAGCCATGGCATCTCTATATGTCACAGGATCACCTTCTATATTATAGGTGATAAAGTCCTGGCCTAAATCCGTAGACACACGTTGCCTCTTGCTCCTTCTAGGTTCTGTATACTCACTAGATTCATCTAGTCTAGAGTGACTTGAGGAAGATGTACACACTACGGATAATGGGACCTCTACGGAAGAAGGCTCATTTCTAGTAGAAATACTAGATTGAAGTGTTCTCGTCTTCATAGGAAATATATCCTCAAAAAATGTAGCATCGCGAAGTTCTACAATAGTATTTGCATCTATTCCAGGAATTTCTGATTTAATAATCAGGAACCTATATGCAATACTATTTTGAGCATAACCCAAGAAGATACCATCTACGGTCTTTGGACCAAGTTTTTTCTTTCTGTGTTCAGGTACTAGTACCTTTGTCAGGCACCCCCACACTTTAAGGTATTTCAAACTTGTCCTTCGGCCTTTCCAAAGCTCATATGGGGGTTTATCCCTTGACTTCATTGGGACTCTATTTAGCACATGGTATGCAGTGTATAGAGTCTCCCCCCACATAAAGTTGGGTAACCCAGAACTGCCTAACATGGAATTAATCATATCTTCAAGGGTTCAATTTTTTCGTTCTGCTATACCGTTGGATTGAGGACTATATGGAGCAGTTACCTGATGGATTATACCTGTATCTTGACAAAATTTTTGAAACAGGTTCGAGGTAAATTCTCCACCCCTATCAGACCTTAACCTCTTAATAGTTTTATCGGTTTGATTCTCAGCTTCATATTTTAAAATCATAAATTTATCTAAAGCTTTATCCTTGGTTTTTAGCAAATAAACATAACAATAACGAGAGTGGTCATCAATGAAGGTAATGAAATACCTTTTATGGTCTCTCGTTATTACACCGTTAAACTCACAACAGTCAGTATGAATCAATTCTAAAATATCAGAATTTCTATCAACTGATTTGAAGGGTTTACGGGATTGTTTATATTGCATACAAATTTCATATTTTTTCTTATCATTTATAGCATGCTTAGGGATCATGTCAAGATTCATCATCCTTTTTACAATATTAAAATTGACATGTCTTAATCTGTCATGCCACAGATCATAAGACTCAATGTTATATGAACAACCAATATTAGAAGTTTTATTTAAAGTAGCATTTTCTACATTGAGTTTAAATAAACCTTCATTAAGGTAACCTTTTCCAATAAAGGTTCCTAAATGTAATATTACAACTTTATTACATTTGAAGTTCAACTCATAACCAGCACAGACTAACTTTGATCCGCTAATCAAATTCCGACGGACCGCTGGAACATGATGCACCTCATGCAGTGACAGGACTTTTCCAGAGGTGAACCTCAGGTCAACTTGTCCTATCCCAAACACCCTGGCTGCAGAATGGTTCCCCATCGTCACTGAAGTGCCTTCAATTACCTATCGCTGGTGTCGTCACTAGCAGTCACGACATTTACTTGTGCCTTGGTGTTGGACGTATTGCTTTGGTTCTTGTCCATTCGCTTAGGGCAGAATTTGGCATAATGTCCAACCTGTCCACATGCCCAGCAAGGCTTAGGTTTGGTTCTAGTTTTATTTTGAACCTTTGGGTTGGGTTTCATCTTGTTCTTCATTTTCTTATTTTTGAATTGCTTCTTGTCAAATGAGACTACTACATTTGCCTTTGGAATAAAATCCATAGGCATTCTTGTATCATCATTTTTATGTTGCTTCCGATGTTCTTCTTCGATATTTAAGGCAATCATCAAATCTTCTAGAGAGATTTTACCTCTCCGATCTTTAAGAGTCATGTCAAAATCTTCCCAACTCGGAGGCAATTTTTTGATGATAGACAAGACCTGAAATTTTTCAGGTAATGGCATATCTCCTTCAGCAAGACCATGAATTTGAACTTGGAATTCATGTGTCTACTCAACCACAGATTTGCCTTCAACCATTTTGAAGTTCAGAAATTTTGCCACAGTATACTTTTCTAAACCAGAATCTTCATAGTTATATTTTTTATCCAAAGATTTCCACAGCTCTTTAGCTGAAGAGGTTGAGCAGTACACATCAAATAGTGCGTCTGAGAGGGCAAACAGGATTCTCCCATGACAGAGATAATCCCTTTGCTTAAACCTCTCTAAGGCAGCACTACGGGCAGGTTCCTCTTCATTAGGTGAAGGAGGGTCTGTTTCTATAACGGAAAATAGCCCTAGCGTAGTAAGCCAAAATTTCATCCGTTGTTGCCAACGTCTGAAGTTTTGCCCGTAAAATTTCTCGGGTCTAGTACTAGCCTCATCAGATCCTATTACCCTATCATTCATCATGTCTATTGATACAGGCAATAAATTCTCTAAGAATGTTATAAAATAATAAAGCAATACAAGCAGTATTATATTTGCACAAAAATAAGCATGCAATAGATAGATAAATAAAGGAGTAGGGTTTAGGATATAGTTATCCGGTTGAAGCGTCGGCACGCCGACTGCCCTTAGAGAATTTATTGCCGCCTCACGGTGCAAAGGCTCTCCGGGAAAATTCCCCCAAGATCCGACAACCGCTCGTCTCGTCCGTAGGTGCACTCCAAAACGGACGCGACACTCGGATCCAACCGCAGATCGCCGGAAGACCAAGCCTCAAGACAAGAAAGACAAGAAGAAAGCAGAAAGAATCGCACAGAGAAGGGAGAAAGCTCGAGGCTTGAGTGAAGAATAGAGGTGCTGCAAATCCCCTTTTATTCACTCTGAGAAGGTACGAAGCACTGCTTCGCTAGCGAGGAAACGCGCCTCAGTGTCGCGTCTGCATCCCTTCCTCACGCGCGACCAAACTCTGGTTTGGTTTTGGTTCAGACCGAACCAGAACCGGAAACCAAACTGGTTTGGTTCAGACTGAACCAAACCAGCAAAAACAAACCGGGCCGCCCGTGAGCGCAAGGCCCACGGGCTGGGGATTTGCACCCCCCACCCCCTGCGCGCGTTAATCGCGCACGTGACGCTCGGTTTATGGATTTCCGGCTCGAACCCCCCAAATCCACTCGATTTGGGCTTGGCCCGCGCATGCGTGCAGGTCCTCTTATCATTGCTAAGCAAGGATGGAAGAGTTTCTTATATAAGTCCTTCCAAGCTTCTCCACTTGGCAATGTGGGACTAAAAACACTACAAAAAATACTTTGAATTTAAAACAAAATTCAACAGCATCTACACCAATCTCCTGCACACATCAATACTTGGAATGTCTCTAGAGATAATGATGAACGATAAGCATCAATGACCCTTGTTCCAGCACTAAATGTTGATTCAGAAGATACTGTGGTTATTGGAATCGCTAATATATCTCGAGCCATTTTGGACAATATCTTATATGTTAGCCTATTCACCTTCCACCATTCCAAACAATCAAACTTCTCTCGACTTGCCTTTGGCTCAACAAGTTTTGACAAATAATCATCTAACTCAGAATTTTGAGGATGTGAACCCTGATTTGTCTTTATATATTCATCCCAATCATCCCAATCTTCCTCTAGTTGACCATCACCACCAACTTGATATCCACTTGAGTTTTCTTTTTCCTTGACATTGTTTGCAGTCTCATACTCATCGTAAAGGTCATACAAAGCTTTCTTAACATCTCTAATTTTTTTCTTGGGCATTTGCATTCGAATATATTTTTGAGAAGCAAAATTCTACACTTAACATTTTCAGCCTGGGATCCAAAATGGCCCCAATAACCATCAATAAATTGCTCTCCCCCAATATTTATCAAATTTAACTTTCATTTTTCGAACCATTGCTTGTATGAATTCATCTTCAGCGTCAGCATTCCGATCTAACATCATTTTTATCTTCTGAACTTCTTTAATAAACAAATTAGATGTTGGAGATTCATTTCCATAAATAATTTGTGTAGTTGTCCAAAAGTACTGTAAAATTGAGCATACTTTCTCAACTTTTTTCAAATCTTCTAAATTGGGACAACAATCATAATGCGCATCTCGGTCGACAAATTGTGGAAACACTTCACGAAATTTAAGTGCACAACTTAACATCTCATATGTCGAATTTCACCTTGTTTGACAATCATGAATTAATTTTTCCCAAGTAATTGCAATTGTTGCACTATTTCTAAAAAAATAATAATTCTTCCATCTGAGTGATTAATATAATCTACACTCTCTTATATTTTCAGTAATATCCACAATCTCACTCAAGCCATCTTGTACCATAATATTTAGGGCATGTGTACAACACCTAACGTGAAAAAGCTTTCCTGCACATAACAACTTGCTGGCCCTTGAGAAATTATCTTTCAATAAACGAATAGCAGAATCATTGTTTGAAGCATTATCAACTGAAATGAAAAGATTTTGTTTTGAATACCCCAATCTTTCACACATTTGAAGATGGCATCTGATATTTGAAGACCTCTACGAGGTGGAGGAATGTGTACAAAGCTAAGGACTCGTTTTTGCAACTTCCATTCAGAATTGATCCAATGCCCTGTCACTACCATGTACTCGATCTTCTGATTTTTAGACTTCCACATGTCTGTTGTCAAGCTCACATTTTGAACCTTGTTAAGTTGATTCTTTAACTTCTTCTTTTCTTGTTCGTACACTGCCACACAATCAGCCCTTCCCATGATATGTGATGTTTTTTTCCACTCGAGCATCCCTAACTTTAACATCATGTTAAGCCCTTCTTCTAAAATAATGAAGGGATGTTCATGCATTAAAATCCAATGTGCAGCAGCCTCTCTCATTCTTCCTATATCAAACTTTGTAGAAATTAAAGCAAGCTGAAATGATGCACAACTAACTGGCTGAAAATTTAACAGTGTCTTTTGCTATGCATTTCTTTGGTTTGTTATTCTTACTGCACAAGTCTATAAATGCCTTCGAAAGCTAGTAGCCTGCTTGCTTTTAGAATTGGTCAAGCAGATCTTACAATGCATACACTCTGCTTTTTTAACACCATGAACCTCAATTTCTCTAAACTCTTTCCGTACACCAGATTTTTTTGTCTTTTTTTTGGTGAAAATGGATCTGGATCGACCTCCTCTAAATGATCTTGAGATTCTTGCTCTGTATCTAGATTTTCAACTCTTTCAGAGGCATCATTAGATGTTGAAGGTGCAGAAACATTAGGAGTCATTCCAATATCCATTATGAGTGGGCTAGAAGAACTAGTTGAACCCAAAAAAGGGGTTGAAGATCCTTCACATTGATTAACATTGCCTACAACATAAATTTAAATAATTCAACAGATTTAGCTCAAAAACTTAATTATACTCTTATTGTAAAAAGGACTAGTATACTAGACATTGCAAAAACAACAAAACACCAAATATATCACCCAAAGTAATAGAGAATTTTGCTGAGATAGATCTTAGTACCTGAAATTGATTGCATTTTGGTTGAGTTGTACACAAAATCATATGTTGACTTGTCCCTGTTACTTGCATATATTGAAAAAATAAAGAAATTTCAGGTTTGGTTAGATATAAGAACACTCTACATGCATATACTTTCATCCAACTTATCCCACAATACATCGTGTATATGCACAATATATGTCATACACAATACATCCGGTATATGCACAATTTATCTTACTGATCATTACTCTCAAACGGTCAAACGAACCTAGTGAGCGGCGAAGGATAAGGATGATGTGTGACTGGCCGTTGGGGAAGCGCATGAGCCGATGAGTTCTTTTAGTTCTAGGTTTTTTAATTTTAGGTTTTAAATTTATATTTATAGACAAAAATACCCTTAAATTATACATAATTTATATATATATAAACATATAATTAATCGAGTAGCTCGCGAGCTACTCGAATACTAAATTGAGACTCGAGCTCGACTCGAGTGAAACAAGATCGAGTCAAAACGAGCTCGAGTCGAGCTTTGACCAAATTACTCACGAGTTAATTGACTCATTTTCACCCTTAGGGTGAACCCATACATGGAACAATAAAATCTTCAGTCATAGAGTGAAATCCATTTTAAAGAAGGTCGTGTATTTGCTATAAAAAATATCATTGCTGCAGAGAATCAAAGGAAGTATAAGACAATAACAAATAAATATAAAATTAATTTTATCGTAAAAACTTATGTATGCAAAGTTTTTGATGATACATTTTCATCTATGATATATAAATTCAAGTCTTTAGTAAACTAAAGAACAGAAATGTTGATGAGACAATACGTTTTAGTATATTAATTTATTTTTGTGTTTCATGATTAATTGATCTGCCATTTTTTTCTTATAGCTGATGTTTTTTGTTGTTATTGAGATGCCATTAGTAAAATGGTTGCACGAGACTCAACACAAAGTAAAGAATTTAATGGTCGTCTTACAAAGCTTTATGATATGTTTAACTTTATTTTTGATTTTTTATTTACTGTATTTTAATAATTTAAAATGTTATTATTTTTAGGAATAATAGACTATCATGTACTCTATAAGGAGACTTTATCAATGATATCATGACATAATTGGAAATAGTAGATGAAGAACATGTTGAATATATATGAATAGAGAAGAGGTGAAAGAGATATGAAGTTTCATTGTGAATGGAATTTTAGTCTCGCATTGAGAATTTCAAGGTATATTGGTTGGTTTATATTGATTCACATATATTGATGATGTGAACAAATACATGAGGAGAGACTCTCTCTCACTTGTGGGTGTGTAGGAGGGTGTAAATCCAGAGCCCGGATTACACTGAACCATGTTGACTCGTGTGCGAACACGCAGAATGTCTGACTGGTCGCGGCAAAATTTGTCCAACTGGAACAATCAACATTTTCCTACATAAACTTTTTTCTACTTATTTAAGGGTGTAATGGATGTATTAAATTAAAATTTAATGCAGTCGAGTAAAACGTTGACGTTTCATAGCTGGCGAATAATAATCATTAATCAATTATTAACACTGCCCATTAGTCTGAGCTCCTATATAAGGAGGCTACATCTATAGGCAAAAGGTTATACGCTCAAAAAAGTTGAAACTCTCCACCTATGTTCCCCTTCTCCTCTGTCGTGCATCTCTTGCTTAGTAGAGTGCTCATGATAGCAGTCGGGTACCTTTCAGTTCGTCGTGACTATCATTGCTTGGTGGGAATTACGGTTCACAGTTGTATCCTGGGAAATAGACGACCTGAGGAAACATTGAAGCACAGCCAGAAGTGAGGCGAATTTGTTTCAAGGAAACTGCGACCCTCATAGGCCTCGATCCATCTACCCGCTCGAACTTTGTGTTTGCTCAGATGCTAACTCAGTCGACCTCTGCGCTCGCTAGGCTGCTAGCTCAGTCGACATTTTCATCCGGTAGGCTGCACGCCTGTCCAGTGGCTCAGTTCGCTCGGTCGCTCGCTCGATCTGCTCGGTCGCACGCTCGGTCGCTTGGCTACTCACCTGTCCAGTCATAAACCCACTTAGACTCTTATTCCACTTTGCCATACACTCGGTCCGCTCAACCATCCGCTCATTTGCTCAGCCGCAAGCTCGTTCGACCGCACACTTTCTTGGTCGCTCACTCAGCCAACCTCTTCTTTGCTTAGATACTTGCCTATTCGGCCACAGCTCACTCAACCTCTACGTTCATTCGATCGTAAGTTCGTCTGACCACAGCTCGCTCGACCTTTACGTTCGTTTGGTCTCACGCTCGTCCGACCGTAGTTCGCTAGGAAACTTGTTTGCTTGCTCACTCAGCCGCTCGATCACTTGGTCTGTGACTCACCCTTTCCGGCCGCTCGCTCGCCCGATTGGTCACTAGTTTGCATTCAGCATTTGGCAGAAACTAACCCCTGCTGGCAACCTGAGATTATCTGCTCAGGTCATCTCGACAGATAAGTTGAATTTAACTTAGTGTATTTAAATTCAGTTAATTTCCAAAATATCTGGCAATAGATTGTTTTGTACAATAATCTTAAAATAGATTCAGTTTTGTTGAGATGACAATAAAATAGAATGTTGAGGTGCAACAGACTCAACACATGAAGGTCCCCTCCGCTTTGATTGGAACTGTGTCAATCAATCATGGGGAAAGCTAGAGAAGTTCAATGGACTGAACGTCAAGAGGTAGTAGCAGAAGATGCTCTTCTACTTGACTATGCTCAATCTAGCTCAGTTCTTGATCGAGGATCCTCCCAAGCTTGCTGAGGATGCTGATGTGTAGACCATTAGTGCAGTGGAGACATAGACTCATTCTGAATTCCTTTGCCGAAACTACATCCTCAACTGCCATGCCGACTCATTGTACGCTGTGTATAGCATGAAAAAAATGACTAAAGAGCTGTGGGAGTCCCTGGATAAGAAGTACAAGATGGAGGATGCAGGGGCCAAGAAGTTCATCATGGGCCGATATCTGAACTACAAGATGGTTGACTCCAAGATAGTGATCAGCTAAGTCCAAAAACTTCAAATGATCTTGCATGAGATCCACTCAGAAGGGATGGTTCTGAGTGAAACATTCCAAGTGACTGCTATCATTGAGAAGTTGTCTCTCGGCTGGAATGACTTTAAGAACTATCTAAAGCACAAGTGGAAGGAGATGAATGTGGAGGAACTCATTGTTAGACTTTACATCGAAGAAGACAACAAGAGTTCAGAGAGAAAGTTGTTCTCTCAGGCTATTATGAAAGACAATGCGGTTGAGCACAGTCAAAACTCGAAACAGAAGAACCCCAAGTCTTCCAAGATGGGACCCAGCGGAGGCATCGGCAAGAAGAAATTCTATAAGAAGTGCTTCAACTATGACCGAGTCAGTCACAAATCTTCGGAATGCAGAAAGCCGAAGAAGAAGCAGGAGACAAACCTGAACGAGGGACCAGAATGCGCTGTGGTCTTTGAGTTGAACCTGGTGGGTTCAAACTCATGACAATGGTGGATCGATACTGGAGCCATCAGACATGTCTTCTACAACAAGGAGCTGCTCCATAACTTCGAAGAAGTCAATGAAGATAAACTATTCATGGGGAACTCAGCAAACTCAGACATCAAGGGCAAGGAAAAGTGGTGCTGAAGATGACCTCAGACGAGGACCTTACTCTGAACAATATGTTGTATGTTTTGGAGATTCGAAAGAATCTAGTGTCCGGATCACTATTAAGCAAGCATGACTTTTGCATTATTTTTGAGTCGAACAGAATTGTATTGTCCAAGAATGGAATGTTTATAGGAAGGGGTTATATATCTTATGGGTTATTCAAGCTTAATGTAATAGCCATTAGACCTAAGATAAATAAAAATAAAAGCTCTTCCACTTATATGATTGAGTCTTCATATTTGTGGCATGGTAGACTAGGACATGTTAACTACGATGTGTTGCGTAGATTAATAAACATGCAAAGCATATCTATATTGCATCTTGACCCAAAGCACAAGTGTGAGATTTGTGTTGAAGCGAAAATGACAAGGTCATCCTTTCAACATATTGAAAGAAGTAACGAACCACTTGACCTAATACATACTGACGTATGTGACATAAAAGGTACGCTAACACGTGATGGTAATAAATACTTCATCACTTTTGTAGATGATAACACAAAATACTATTATGTGTATCTTGTCAAAAGTAAGAATGAAGCTATAGAGAAATTTACTCTCTATAAGAATGAAATTAAAAACCAGCTTAATAAAAAGATTAAGATGGTTCGATGTGACTGGGGCGGTGAATGTGCATCATCATTCACTGAGTTGTGTACTGAACATAGGATCAAACATAAAATTATAACTCCCTATACTCCTCAGCAAAATGAAGTTGCTGAGCGAAAGAATTGAACTCTATAGGAAATGATGAATGCTCTTCTATTGAGCTCTGGACTGCCAGAGTTTATGTGGGGGTAAGCTGTGTAACAGCTAATTACCTTTTAAATAAGGTGCCCTGAAAGAAAATATATAAGAGCCCTTATAAGTTGTGGAATGGAAGACAACCGTCCTACAAATATTTATGAATGTGGGGGTGTCTTGCTAAAGTGTTGGTATCTGATTCGAAAATGATTAAGATAGGACTAAAGACCGTTTATTGTATATTTATTGGATATGCACAGAACAACAGTGTGTATCAATTTTTTATGTATGAATCACAAATACCGGAGATACATAAGAACTTGATAATAGAATTGAGAAATGTCTCGTTCTTCGAGCATGTATTTCCGTATAAGACTCGAGAGGATGCTAGCTCCTCAAAGCGGACATATGAAATACAAGGTGAAGATGATGATGAGGAACCAGTGGAGGTTGAGCTTAGACGAAGCAAAAGAGCTCGGGTAGAAAAATCCTATCGATCAAATGTTATCACTTTCATGTTGGAAGTGAGCCCTGAAGTTATTCAGAAGTTGTAGGCTCTTCTGATGGACCTCACTGGAGAGAAACAATTACATCTGAGATAGACTCTATCTTGCAAAATCACACTTGAGAACTTGTGGATCTTCCTCTTGGAAGTAAACCACTAGGTTGCAATTAGATCTTCAAGAAAACAATGAAGACAGATCAAACAATTTATAAGTATAAGGCTAGATAGGTAATCAAAGGATACCGACAATAAGAATACCTCGATTACTTTAATATGTATTCTCCGGTGTCAAGAATAACTTCCATTAGAGTATTGTTGGTTATTGCCGCTCTATGGAATCTCGAAATACATCAGATGGATGTAAAGACAATCTTTCTAAACGGGGATTTAGAAGAGAAAATCTATATAGAGCAACTGGAAGGATTTTCTATCCAGGACAAAAAAAGCAAGGTTTGTAGATTGGTGAAGTCATTATATGATTTAAAATAAGCACCAAAGCAGTGACATTAAAAAATTAATAATACCATGAAGGAATATGAATTCAAGATTAATGAATGTGATAAATATGTCTACATGAAAGTCACAAAGAATGACTATGTCATCTTGTGTCTATATGTAGATGACATACTTATCATTGGGAGTAATGATAAGATAATCAAATCCACTAAAGATATGTTGAGCTCAAGATTTGACATGAAAGACATGGGCCTAGCTGATGTGATTTTAGGAATCAAAACTCTTATAATAACAAAATGACTTGTTCTTAGTCAGTCTCATTACATGGACAAAGTTCTTAAGAAATTCACCAAAGGTGATACTACGTTGGCACGAACGCTGATAGATATGAGTCAACATCTATCGAAAAATTAAGGTAAAAGTATCTCACAAATGAAATACTCTCAAGTGATTGGAAGCATGATGTACCTGATGAGTTGTACATGGCCAGACTTTGCCTACGCAATAAGTAAGTAAACTGAGTAGATACACGAGTAATCCAGGTGTTGAGCACTGGAAAGAGATAACAAGAGTACTGAGGTACTTGAGGTATACTCGTGAATATGGACTACACTATACGAGATATCCTACTGTGATCGAAGAATATAGCGATGTGAGTTGGATATCTAACATAAAAGATTCTAAGTCTACGAGTTGATGTGTATTCACTTTTGGAGGTGCAGCCATATCTGGAAATCTTCTAAGCAAATGGTAATAACCAGATCCATGATGGAATCAAAGTCTTGACAAATATGATGAAGAGGCTAAATGACTACGATAATTCTTAGAAAATATTTCGAGATGTCCAAAACCTGTACCAGCAATTTGCATACATTGCGATAGTCAATCAGCAATCGGTCGGGTATAGAGTTATCTGTATAATGGTAAGTCTAGACATATACGTCGTAGACATAATATCATTAGACAACTACTCTCAATGGGAGTTATCGTTGTTGACTATGTGAAATGTTGGTACAAAGGAAACCCAACCTATACAGGCTGGAGATCTCAAGAACTAAGTTCAAAGGGACAACCTAATTGTACTGACAAATTTGCTCATTATGAAAAAACATCCCAATGAATCAGTGAAGGATGGAGGTTAAGCACATGACTTTTAATAATCCGAGAAGAGTAATGTGGAATACTCTTAAGAGATCACCTATATGAGAAAGAAATGGGGCCACTTCGAAGAGAATTGGAGGTACAATTCTTAGAACTTCTCACAAAACCAGACATGTTCATGGCTAAAAACGAACAAACTCATGAGAACTGAGTTGTATCAAGGAGAGTCTTGGGTGAGATATGTCAATGCTTATACAAACGGTAGAATAGTTCAAGGGTATCACGTCTACTATCAGTCAGTAATCAAGCAGATCTTCACAAGGGAAGGTTCAAAGGATAAAACCTACCTGTCCTATACTAGACTCAACTAATGAATGCTATCATATACCCTATCTCCATTCATGTGGGGGGATTGTTGGATATATGTGAATGGAGAAGAGGTGGAAGAAGCGTGAAGCTTCATTGTGTATGGGACTTTAGTCCCACATTAGAAGTTTCAAGGTATATTGGTTGGTTTATATTGATTCACATACATTGATGATATAAACAAATGCATGAGGAGAGACTCTCTCACATATGGGTGCGCAGGGAGGGTACAAATCCAGGGCCCGGATTGCACTGAACCATGTTGACTAGTGTGTGAGCGCGACATGCACGTGTGCCGAATGCCGGATCGATCAGGGTAAATTTGCCCAACTGGAACAACGAACATTTTACCACATAAACTTTTTGCTACTTATTTAAGGATGTAACGGATGCATTAAACTAAACATTAATGCAGCCGAGTGAAACGTTGGCGTTTCATAGCTAGCGAATAATGATCATTAAGCAATCATTAACGCTACCCATTGATTTGAGCTCCTATATAAGGAGGCCGCGTCCACAAGCCAATGGTTACACTCTCAAAAAGTTGAAGCTCTCCACCTACATTCCCCTTCTCCTCTATCGTGCATCTCTTGCTTAGCGGAGTGCCCGTGATGGCAGTTGGATACCTCTCAGTTCGTCGTGACCATCAGTGCTTGGTGGGAATCATGATTCACTGTTGTATCCTAGGAAATAGACAATCCGAGGAAACCTCGAAGCACAACCGGAGGTGGGGCGAATCTGTTTCAAGGAAACTACGACCCTCACAGACCTCAGTCCATCCGCCCGCTCAAACTTTGCATTCGCTCGGACGTTAACTCGGTCTACCGCTAAATCGGTTAGCATTTTCATCTAGTCGGTTGCACGCCCGTTCATTTGCTCTGCCGCTCGCTCGGTCTGCTCGGTCACTCGCACGGTCGCTTGGCTGCTCACCCGTCCGGCCGCAAACCCGCTCGGACTCTTAGTCTACTCTGCCATACTATTGGTCCGTTCGGTCGTACGCTCATTCACTCGCCCGCAAGCCTGTCCAGCCGCACGCTCGCTCGGTCGCTCGCTCACCCGGCTCTTCTTTGCTCGGCTACTCGCCCGTCCGACCGCAGCTTGCTCAGCCTCTATGTTCGTCAGGTCGCACGCTCATCTGGCCGCAACTCGCTCAGCCTTTACGTTCGTTCAGTCGCACGGTCGTCCGACCGTAGTTCGCTCGGTCGCTTGTTCGCTTGCTTGCTCGGCCGCTCGGTTACTTGGTCTACGACTCACCCGTCTGGTCGCTCGCTCCCCCAACCGGCCACTCATCTGAGTTCAATACTTTGCAGAAAACAGTCTCTGCTGGTAACCTGAAATTATCTGCTCAGGTCATCTCGACAGATAAGTTGAATTTAACTTGGTGTATTTAAATTCAGTTAATTCCCAAAATCTTTCGGTAACAAATTATTTTGTCGAACATAACCAATGGTTATCATCCTTTAAATGTGTAGAATAAAATGTTTTATAGATAAAGTACGTGTTTCAAATACTTTCCATGTTACTAAGATGATAGTAAATGAGAATTTGGATTAAATTATTGAATTTCATAATAGGTAAGTCGATTATTCAATTTCATATTAATATTTAATCATTTTATATATATAACTAAATATTAATACAACATTAATTTTAAAGGTTATTATCAACTACAAGATCTCAAATTCAATCTGTATTATTTTAGCGTCATACTTAAACAATTTTAGAAGAACTTTTGACTATAAAAGTCTATTTTAGGACTATAGAGCAAGTTTATGAAAATAATGAGGTCTAATTGATATTTTACTCTAAATTCCATTGTGATTTTACTCTGTGTTTTGTTAGATAACAAAATCTGATATATAATATATTATTATCTATAATTTATGTGAAATAGGATTACACTTCTACAATTTTATGTTGTACTTGTAATCGATTTTGTTTTGTCTGCCTATATGAGAGTTTTTGGATTTATACAAGGATCGTAGGTGTAGAGGCTTACGAAAATTTATCATATTTATTATGCAAAAAATATCTGAGAAGGTCACTCTAGTGGATGATCATTTTTATTGTGAAAGGTGTAACCATTTTGACATGATTGGAAATTTGAGATTTGCTCAATTAATATAAGATAATCTTCTACAATATGTTATTTATTAGAGCAATCGGTGTATTATTAGGTTTTGATGTTTGGGCAAAAGGTTTAAGTAAAAATTTGTATCTGTGTTTGATATGCACTGTTAAGTGTGCAAGTGACAAGTTCAAGGAAAGACCAAGTGTGATCTTGGCAATGGTAAAGTCAAGCATAGGAGTCTTGGCGATATAAATCCAAGCTTAAGGCTTGGTCATGTAAGTCAAACTATCCAAGTGTAACTTGGCAAGGTGAAGACCCGAAGCAAGGAGCTCTTGGTAAGGATGAAGACCTGGAGCAAGAAGCTCTTGGCAAGTGAAGTCCTGAAAGTAAGGAGCTTCTTGGCAAGGATGAAGACTAGGAGGTAAGGAATCTCTTGGCAAAGGAAGACCCGATAATAAGGACAAGACCAAAGGAAGCTCTTGAAGGCAAGACGTGAAGGATGGGAAAACATCCGAGGGACACAAGATAGATGGAGGAGGTTAGAAGACAAGGTCAAGGTTGTACGGTCGAGGGTGAGTGCATGAGTGATTATACTCGGGGGTAAAAACCCAAGTTAGGGTTTTGCCAGTCAAGTGGCAAAGTCACCAGTCAACTAGTAAAGTCACCAGTCAATTGGTCCAGTCGACTAGGCAGCTGACTGAGAGCGAACAGAATGCTTCTGTTCGCTCAACCCATGAAAATCAGTCGACTGATCCATGGTGAGCAGTCAACTGACATCGAGCCGTTATGTTGTAATAGTTGAATTCCACAGAGACCAGTCGACTAATAAGTATGATAGTCGACTGGTGGCGAAAACATAGCTTGAGTGTTTCCTCCCAAGCTCTATATAATGGAACTCGGATTGGCTGGATTGGGTGACGAAATTAGACGTGGTTAATCCCTAATAAAGTCTCCAAATCTCAGAGCAATCCAAGAGTTCTTGATCGAGTTTATATTGAGGTTTCTCTACCAATAAGGAGGATTAAGCTAGTCGGAGTTCCAGAGATAAATTCATCGATAGATTGAGAGATCATCCACCTTATAGACAATCGCGTGAAGTAAGAGCATCATCTCCGAACTACGTAAACAAACATGTTAGGGTTTATTTCCTTTGCTCTTATTTCTAGGATTATCTTTCATATTTAGTTGTGTGTATTTCTGCTGAGCTAACAAATATAGAAAAACGAACGAAGTGGGTAATTATCTATTTACCCCTCTAGCCGATTATTAAGATCCCATCATTATTTTAATGTGATATATTAGGATTTATTTAAAAATCTATGGTTTGATAGGTTCAAGATTTAAGTCAGAGTTGTAGACAATACTAAAAAAAAAACTCTTTTCCTACGTTGGGATAGAGAGTAGGTTGAAACTAATTCAAAAAAAAAGAACTCTTAGTTGAAGCGCCAAAATGAAAAATAAGATTTTCATCCTCGATTTTAAATATATATATTTTTTAATTTTTCTTAATCTATTAAAAATCAACCTAATATTTGAGGACTTCAATTTATTTAAGAAAGTTTTCAAAATTTATAATTTTTTATTTTCTAATTGTAGGATTTATAATTAATTTAGTCTATTTGTATTTTAAATAATCTTTTTCGAAGTGATTAAAAATTAATATTTTATAAAAAAGAATTATCTATGCGACTATTGTTAGAGTGTATACTAAAAGCTTAGTTTTTGTAAACATTTATTTGTTGAAATAAAATAATCACATTGGTCAATTTCTGTATTTATTTGTTAAATGTAATTGTTCAATTAATTTATATAGTAGATAACATGGAGTGTGGTGTCACACTCAGAAGATCATGTTGTTGGCTCTCTATAAATTATAAACAGTTGCTCGCGACTAAGATGGAAAGGAACAAATCATCAGTATAGTCATAGTGTAATTAAGTATTAGTTTATCTTGACTAATAAATTACACTGATACACTTTAAGTGTATTGAGTAGGATCATTTAGGTAAGTTCTTTTTGTACTGACTTAGTAAAGAACTAAACCTTAGTTATTATGGAAGTGTGTACTCTTAATCCTAATATAATAACAAGCACATATATTTAATATTTATTTCTTTAACTTATCAAAGAGTGAGGTTTAGCTCGATAAATCAATATGCTCGATAAGTTGGGAAATGATATTACTTATAGTGTGTGCTGTTGATTATAGAAGGAATCTGTGTCCTAGTTATCTAGGTTGAGAATGTCCTCAAAAGGAGCTCATAAGAATTGCCATGTTAAACCATGCAGGTGGACCTAGTCGAACATGACAATAAAGTTGAGTAGTACTACTCTTGGAGCTAGATATTAATTAAGTGAGTTGTCAGTAACTTACTTAATTAGTGGACATTTGTAATCTTAAACACAGGGAGACAAACACACTCATGATAAGAAGGAGCCCATAATGTAATTTGGGATTGGTGCGGTAGTGCGGTAATAACTCTCTAGTGGAATGAGTTATTATCGATGAACTTGAGTTGTGTGTTCGGAGCGAGCACGGGATACTCAAGCTCATCGGAAGGCCAAAACCAATTTCTCCTCTAGGTCCCTGTCGTAGCCTCATTATAGTCTCAAGTTCATCCAAATGTAATGCTCTTCTTGGTGTCCAAGAAGTGGGTCGGTCTAATGCTTGGTGACCAAGCAAGGGCCGGCCACATCCTCTCCTATAGGGGCCGGCCCTTTGCTAGGTGACCAAGCATGAAGGGGATGGTCATAATAATTCAAAAAGGGAGGGTTGTTTTGAATTTTTAAAATCTTCTCTTTGTAGAAAACTATAAGTTTTAAAAGAGAGATTTTAATTTTCAAAACTTCCCTTATTTGAATTAGGTCACATGTTTAAATAGAGAGTTTAAAAGATTTTAAAATTTTCCTTTTTTAACCATCCTCATGGTTTAAGGAAAAAAAGGAAAAGAAGTTTTAAAATTTAAATTTTCTATCACCATGTTAAAAAAGGAAATTTTATAAGAGAAGTTTTAAATTTTAAAACATGGTTTTAATTTTTAGAACTTTCCTTTTTTAACTCTTACTTTAGGAAAGAGAACTTGTAAAATTTTATAAGAATTTTTTTTGTAAAATTTTATATAAAAATTATTTATTTCTTTCTCTTGTGGGGGCCGGCCAACCTTGCTTGGTGCCCAAGCAAGGTGGCCGGCCATATTAAAATAATAAAATCATCATCCAATTAATTTTGGTGATTGATTCAATCAAGAGGAAAGAAAAGGAAAAATAAAAGGGAAAAGAAAAACTCTTGGATGATTTTATTTTTTGTAAAAAATTTTTCCTTATTTGCCTTGGGCAAGTAATATAAAAGAAGGGGTGAGGGGGCTTCATGAGACACAACTCTTATTCTTTTGCTTGGGTGATCTCTTGGTGGTCGGCCCTCTCCTTTCTCTCTTTCCCTTTGCTCTCTTCTCCTTGGTGGTGGTGGTGGCCGAATTCTAGAGGAAGAGGAAGGACTCTTTTCGGTGGTGTTCATCTTGGAGGATCGTCGCCCACACGACGTCCAAGGTGAGGCGAGGAATACGGCAGAAGATCTTGAGGTCATTAGCTTACAAAGAGAAGGTATAACTAGTATTTTTCTTCCGCATCATACTAGTTGTTTTTCTTTGTATGAATTCTAAATACAAGAGGCAATTAGATCTAGTTTAATCGAATTTATTTTTCGATTTTGTGTTTTCTTTTTTTTCGAATTTGTGATTCGATTGTTCTTTTTGGTTAACCTAGAGTTATTTAAGGAAATAAATATTAGCTTTCCTTAAAAGGCTTTGCCTAGGCGGTGGTGGTTGCTCCCATATCCAAGAAGGTCATATGCCTCGCCATGCAGTCCTGAAAGCCAATTTTGGAAATTAATATTTATGAAATTAATAACCTAGGTAGATTTGAATCAATAGTGTTAAGTTCCGCTTGCGATTCAAATCTAAACCATTAAGAACAGATAAGTTAAATTTGGAATCAATGATGTTAAGTTTCGTCTGCGATTCCTAATTTAACTTCTAAAGAACACAATAGGTTATTTAAGGAAAGGTTCGACACTTGTACAAAAATTTTGTACAGTGGAACCGGTACGTTTTCCTAGGATTAACCAACAATTAGTATCAGAGCTAGGGTTTGCCTCTGTGTATTTTTAGAATTCAAATAGGTTATGCACATGTCATACATAATTTAGGCAGGAAAATAGTAGGATGTGCTAACTCTTTGGTTGCAGGCTCCAACTATTATGACTTATTGATATTGTGTGTGATTGGACCCTTGGACATGTCAAGGGCATTATTTGTGTGTATGATTGTGTGTATTAAAATACAGCAGGAGTTGTATTATTTTTTTTAGAATTTTATTTTTGTTCGATCTAGAATACATGTACATTCCCTCGTGGAATATAGGATCGATATATGTAAAATTCTATTTTTGTCACAGATCGGATTCTTGTGAGGCGTGGTACTTTTGGAGCACCGGAGGCGCAGCGGAATAAGAAGCAAGAAGGATGCGACAACTCGACCCAATGGCAGTGGCTAAAGATGGCAGCAGCTAGGGTTGGAGCATACTGAAGACAGTGATGGAAAAGGCCATAATAGTTGGAAAATTAATTTTCAAATTTATTACTTTTATTTACTATGATGTTTATATACATGTGATGTATGCTAGGATAGGTAAAAAATCCTCATTTTTAAATAACTAAGTGGGAGAGGGATTTTAATAAATCCCATGGTCTCCATTACTGATTTGTAAGTGATGCAACAAGCCTACGTGTTGGCTCTGAGTGCCTCCCTCTACAACGGATGGGTTTGTTGCGGATCACTAGATCAAACCTCCTTTTATGGATGGTTATAGGAAATTATTTAGGAGCGTGTGATCTTCTCCAACTGAAGGGGCACAATTCTATTTAATGGACTTAGTATCAAGTAATGATATACACTTAGACGCATTCAATAGTATCCTCCCCAACGGAGTCACTGCTATTGTCTTGTGTGACCAAAGTGAAACCAACTATTAATTTTATTTGTCATAAAGTTAGGATGACAAGATAATAAAATTAATGGGTCACACCCTCCTCTTACAAATGATGAATTTGTATACGTCCACACTAACGTGGCATGCAATATTCACGGTGATTTGATGTGTTGGTTAATTTAAAATAGTATTGTTTGAGGAATCAATATTATTCTAAATTTAGAGTTTTGACCAAAGTTTATTTTTTGTGATTCTTAGGATGACTTTCAACCCACTAGCCATTATACTGAAAGAAAACAAACTTACTGGTCCCAACTATATTGATTGGAAAAGAAACCTGGACATAGTTCTTCTTCGAAAACTATAAGTTTGTCTTGATGAGGTTGCCACGATGCACTGACGGTGACTCTACCCCAGAGGAGATTGAGTATCATAAGAAATGGGTAAAAGTCGATGAGATGGCACGGTGTTACATTTTGGCATCAATGTCAAATGTATTGCAACATCAACATCAAGACTTACCAACAACTTATGATATAATGAACAATCTCAAAGAACTCTTTGACGACCCGGCTGCTAGACGAGAGGCAATGAGAAAGCTAATGACAGCCACCATGTCTGAGGGGACACCTGTAAGGGACCATATCCTCAAAATGATGGCTTATCTGAATGAAATACAAGTCCTTAGAGGAGAAATTGATGGGGAAACCCATGTCGATATAATTCTCCAAACGCTACCCAGAAGTTTTGAGCAGTTCCGCCTGAACTATAACATGAACAAAAGAGAGTATACGTTGGCGGAACTTCTGACAGAACTACAGGCAGCAGAAGGAATATTTCGTCACAGTTCTCAGATTCACTATGCTGAAAATGGTTCTACTTCTAAGTCGAAAGGCAAGAAGAAGAAGAAACATGTCTTTTCAGCAAAGAAGGTGAATAAACCTCAGAGTACAGGACAGAAAGCTGGAATGAAGAAGCTGAAGGGCAAGTGCTTCATCTACAAGCAGTCTGGACATTGGAAAGTGGACTGTCCTCATAGGAACCAGAACAATAAAGGTATATCTCATACTCTAGTAGTTGAAACATGTTTAGCGGTGTTATCTACCAGCACATGGTGTGTAGATACGGGAGCCACTGATCATGTCTGCAATTCTTTGCAGGAGTTCCAGGAAACCCGATGACTATTTGATGGAGAGATAATCATCTACATGGGCAATGCTACTAAGGTGACGACTGTTGCAGTGGGAGACGTCTATTTATTTTTTGATAGGAATAGAAATTTGGTTTTAAGAAATTGTCTTTATGTACTCAGTTTTAGAAAGAATTTAATTTCAGTTTCTAAACTGTATTTGGATAGATATTCAGTTTCTTTTAGTAACAATGTGGTTATAAAGAGAAATAAGGTGATTATTTGTTCTGGTGCATTGGTTGGCAATTTATACACTTTAAATTCAATTTCTCCCACAAAGCAAAATATGGAAATTAATAACACATCTTCTAACTCTAAAAAGAGAAAAGAACCTTCGAAAATGAACCAAACATATCTTTGGCATCTAAGGCTTGGACATATTAACTTAAGTAGGATTCAAAGGCTTGTAGCCGATGGACTATTGGGTTCATTAGAGTTGGAAAACTTTCCAACATGTGAATCCTGCTTGGAAGGTAAAATGACCAAGAGACCTTTTAAGGCCAAGGGGTATAGAGCCAAAGATGCGTTAGAACTGGTTCATTCTGATTTGTGTGGTCCTATGTCTATCCAGGCAAGAGAAGGTTATGAATACTTTGTCTCCTTTATAGACGATTATTCAAGATACGGATACATTTACCTGATGCGCCGCAAGTATGAATGCTTTGACAAGTTCAAAGAATATAGGACTGATGTGAAGAAACGTCTTGGTAAAAGTATCAAGACACTACAGTTTGACCGTGGTGGCGAATACCTCTTTGGAGAGTTTAGGAATTACTTATCAGAAGTCGGGATTCAATCCCAATTGTCTGCACCTGGTACACCCCAGCAGAATGGTGTGGCAGAACGAAGGAATAGGACTCTTATAGAAATGGTTAGATCAATGATGAGTTATTCAGAATTACCGAATTCGTTTTGGGGATATGCTTTAGAAACAGTAGTGTACATTCTGAATATGGTACCTTCTAAAACAGTTCCTTCTACTCCCATGGAATTATGGAATGGGCGCAAGCCTAGTCTGAATCATATCCGGATATGGGGTAGTCCAGCACATGTGCTGAAGGGAGATACTGACAAGTTAGAATCACGTACAGAAGTTTGTCTGTTTGTGGGATATCCTAAGGAAACGAAAGGTGGTTTGTTTTATAATCCTAAAAATCAGAAGATCATTGTTAGCGCCAATGCTCGATTTTTAGAAGAAGATTATGTAATAAACCATAAGCCCATGAGTGAAATAGTTCTAGAAGAAATTAGAGAGGGCACGTCAACTTCAGTACCAACAGTACAAGATGAAGTACCACAAGAGACTGCAACGCGTGTCACACATGATACACAAATACAAACGGTGCCTCGTCGTAGTGGGAGGGTTGTAAGGCAACCTGAGAGATTCATGTTTTTGGGAGAGTCTTCGGACTTGATCCCGGGTAAACATGAACCTGATCCCCGGACATATGATGAAACACTCTAAGATATAGATGCAGTATCTTGGCAAAAGGCAATGAATTCTGAAATAGAGTCTATGTACTCTAATAAGGTCTGGGAGCTTGTAGAACCACCTGATGGTGTAAAAGCCGTTGGATGCAAGTGGATCTATAAAAGGAAAAGAGGGACAGATGGGAAGGTAGAAACCTTCAAAGCAAGGCTTGTTACGAAAGGGTATACTCAGAAAGAGGGAATCAACTATGAGGAGACTTTTTCATCGGTAGTCATGCTTAAGTCTATCCGGATACTCTTGTCCATTGTTGCTCATATGGATTATGAGATTTGGCAAATGGATGTCAAGACAGCTTTCCTTAATGGAAGTCTTGAAGAAAACATCCATATGAAGCAACCAGAAGGGTTCATTGAAAAAGGCAAAGAGCATCTAGTGTGCAAGCTTAATCGGTCCATTTACGGATTGAAGCAAGCTTCAAGATCTTGGAACATCCGGTTTAATGAAGTAATCCAGTCATTTGGATTTATTCAGTGACTGGATGAGTCTTGTGTATACAAGAAGTATAACGGAAATGTGGTGGTATTTCTTAGATGATATTTTGTTAATTGACAACAATGTCAAGGTATTATCGGACGTAAGGGTATGGTTGTCCAAATAATTTGATATGAAGGACTTAGGAGAATGTGCACACATTCTTGGGATCAAAGTTATAAGGGATCGCAAGAAAAGAATGTTGTGCCTATCCCAAGCTTTATATATAGATACAATCCTTGCTCGTTTTAGCATGCAAAACTCCAAGAAAAGTTTCTTACCTTTTAGGCATGGAATAGCCTTATCTAAAGAGGTGTCCCCGAAGACATCAAAGGAGATTGAGGACATGAAGGAAGTTCCTTATGCTTCGGCTGTAGGAAGCCTTATGTATGCAATGTTGTGTACGAGACCTGATATCTATTTTGCCGTGGGCATAGTTAGTAGATATCAGAGTAACCCTGGACAAGGGCATTTGACTGTGGTAAATCATATATTAAAGTACCTGAGAAGGACTAGAGATTATATGATAGTTTACCAAGCAGACGATTTGCTGCCTGTGGGTTACACGGATTCGGACTTCCAATCAGATAGGGACAATAGTAAGTCAACATCAGGCTATGTGTTTACTCTAGGAGGTGGAGTCATTGCATGGAGGAGTGTTAAGCAGAAATGTGTTTCGGACTCAACCATGGAAGCTGAGTATGTTGCAGCCTCTGAGGCAGCAAAAGAAGTCGTATGGCTCAGGAACTTTCTAATGGACTTAGATGTGATTCCTGGTTTGCCCAAGATCATCACAATTTATTGTGATAATAGCGGTGCAGTTGCAAACTCGAAGGAACTACGAGCTCATAAGGCAAGTAAACATATAGAACGCAAGTACCACCTGATACGAGACATCGTCAAGCGAGGAGAAATTGTCGTCGCCAAGATTGCATCAGAAGATAACCTAGCAGATCCTTTCACAAAGGCCCTTCCGGCGAAAGCTTTTGATCGGCATGTGGAGGGGATGAGAATCAGATGTAAGGCAACAGATATGGCAGCTTAGTCTTTTAGTATAAGTGGGAGATTGTTAGAGTTTATACTAAAAGCTTAGCTTTTGTAAACATTTATTTGTTGAAATAAAAGAATCACATTGGTCAATTTCTACATTTATTTGTTAAATGTAATTGTTCAATTAATTTATATAGTAGATAACATGAAGTGTGGTGTCACACTCAGAAGATCATGTTGTCGGCTCTCTATAAATTATAAACAGTTGCTCGTGACTAAGATGGAAAGGAACAAATCATCAGTATAGTCGTAGTATAATTAAGTATTAGTTTATCTTGACTAATAAATTACACTGATACACTTTAAGTGTATTGAGTAGGATCATTTAGGTAAGTTCTTTTTTTACTGACTTAGTAAAAGAACTAAACCTTAGTTATTATGGAAGTGTGTACTCTTAATCCTAATATAATAACAAGCACATATATTTAATATTTATTTCTTTAACTTATCAAATGGTGAGGTTTAGCTCGATAAATCAATATGTCCGATAAGTTGGGAAATGATATTACTTATAGTGGGTGTTGTTGATTATAGAAGGAATCTGTGTCCTAGTTATCTAGGTTGAGAATGCCCCCAAAAGGAGCTCATAAGGATTGTCATGTTAAACCCTGCAGGTGGACCTAGTCGAACATGACAATAAAATTGAGTAGTACTACTCTTGGAGCTAGATATTAATTAAGTGAGTTGTCAGTAACTTACTTAATTAGTGGGCATTCGTAATCTTAAACATAGGAAAACTAACACACTCATGATAAGAAGGAGCCCATAATGTAATTTGGGATTGGTGCGGTAGTGCGATAATAACTCTCTAGTGGAATGAGTTATTATCGATGAACTTGAGTTGTGTGTTCGGGGCGAGCACAGGATACTCAAGCTCATCGGAAGGCCAAAACCAATTTCTCCTCTAGGTCCCTGTAGTAGCCTCATTATATCCTCAAGTCCATCCAAATGTAAGGCTCTTCTTGGTGTCCAAGAAGTGGGCCGGTCCAATGCTTGGTGACCAAGCAAGGGCCGACCACATCCTCTCCTATAGGGGTCGGCCCTTTGCTTGGTGACCAAGCATGAAGGGGTCGGGCACAATAATTCAAAAAGGGAGGGTTGTTTTGAATTTTTAAAATCTTCTCTTTGTAGAAAACTATAAGTTTTAAAAGAGAGATTTTAATTTTCAAAACTTTCCTTATTTGAATTAGGCTACATGTTTAAATAGAGAGTTTAAAAGATTTTAAAACTTTTCTTTTTTAACCATCCTCATGGTTTAAGAAAAAAAAAAAGGGAAAAAAGTTTTAAAATTTAAATTTTCTATCACCATGTTAAAAAAGGAAATTTTATAAGAGAAGTTTTAAATTTTAAAATATGGTTTTAATTTTTAGAACTTTCCTTTTTTAACTCTTACTTTAGGAAAGAGAGCTTGTAAAATTTTATAAGAATTTTTCTTGTAAAATTTTATATAAAAATTATTTATTTCTTTCTCTTGTGGGGGCCGACCAACCTTGCTTGGTGCCCAAGCAAGGTGGCCGGCCATATTAAAATAATAAAATCATCATCCAATTAATTTTGATGATTGATTCAATCAAGAGGAAAGAAAAGGAAAAATAAAAGGGAAAAGAAAAAACTCTTGGATGATTTTATTTTTTGTAAAAAGTTTTTCCTTATTTGCCTTGGGCAAGTAATATAAAAGAAGGGGTGAGGGGGCTTCATGAGACACAACTCTTATTCTTTTGCTTGGGTGATCTCTTGGTAGCCGGCCCTCTCCTTTCTCTCTTTCCCTTTGCTCTCTTCTCCTTGGTGGTGGTGGTGGCCGAATTCTAGAGGAAGAGGAAGGACTCTTTTGGGTGGTGTTCATCTTGGAGGATCGTCGCCCACACGACGTCCAAGGCGAGGCGAGGAATACGGCAGAAGATCTTGAGGTCATTAGCTTACAAAGAGAAGGTATAACTAGTATTTTTCTTCCGCGTCATACTAGTTGTTTTTCTTTGTATGAATTCTAAATACAAGAGACAATTAGATCTAGTTTAATCGAATTTTTTTTTTGATTTTGTGTTTTCTTCTTTTTCGAATTTGTGATTCGATTGTTCTTTTTGGTTAACCTAGAGTTATTTAAGGAAATAAATATTAGCTTTCCTTAAAAGGCTTTGCCTAGACGGTGGTGGTTGCTCTCATATCCAAGAAGGTCATGTGCCTCGCCATGCAGTCCTGAAAGCCAATTTTAGAAATTAATATTTATGGAATTAATAACCTAGGTAGATTTGAATCAATAGTGTTAAGTTCCGCTTGCGATTCAAATCTAAACCATTAAGAACAGATAAGTTAAATTTGGAATCAATGATGTTAAGTTTCGTCTGCGATTCCTAATTTAATTTCTAAAGAACACAATAGGTTATTTAAAGAAAAATTCGATACTTGTATAAAAATTTTTGTATAATGAAATCGGTACATTTTTTTTAGGATTAATCAACAACTATGTTACGTAATATTCCTAAATGTCACTCATAATGTAAATTATGCAGGAGAGGGTGGGAGTTTTTTTTAAAAAAAAATTATTTATGTCATCGATCTCTGGAAGGATACAGTGGGCTTCATTATAAAATCGTGTGGAGCCCCTCTTATTTTTTTCTTCTTCCATTTCACGTTAGAGTTTGCACTTCTATTTTGATGAAAGGACGTGACGGAAAGTTCTGTAGTTTGAAAGGGCTAGAATGTAATTTTGGTTTAACATAAAAGGTAATTTTTGTCTGAGTACACGGCGGACATTGTTTAAAGGCGCCGTGGTTTTTCTTCGCTGTTTGCCTTGGTAGCCTTCGCCGCCGCCGAAAGATGCCGGAACCCTCGCCGAAGTCGGACCGTGCTTCTCCCTCACTTCCATTGCAGGTTGCTGATTCCCTGGCCGACGATTGCGTGCCCCCGGAAGAGGATCGAAGGGAGATCGGAGAAGAGGGCGAGAGAGTGGCGGAAGAGGAACGAGACGAGGGGCGGCGACGCGATGACGAGGTCAATGGTGTGCCCTTTTATCCATCCGTTTCTCTTCTATGTTTTAGAATCTTTTGGACCCATTTCGTGATTTTGGTTCCTGGTTTCGTTCCTTTCCCGCATTGGATTTTGATGTTTCTGCAGGAGATGATACTTTGTAGTTGTCCTGATGCATCCACTGAGCATATTGAAGTTGAGAAGCAACGATTTGTCTCATTTTTTTATGTACAGGATGATTTAGAATTCTTGGAGGGTTTATGCCCTTTTGCCTCGCCTATTGGCGCACTTGTAGTTTTATGTCGTAACTATTTTTGCTTAGATTTTGTCATCCGATGGCATGGATATCTCTAGTGTAGGGCCTTGTTGCGTTCTTTAACAATTTCACCTGTCCCGATGAAGATCTAGTGATCTACACTACACCCTGATTGGGTTTGCGTAGCAACGATAGATGGCTTGCGGATGGATGACAAAGTTAACTTTTTTGTGGGGGTGTAAGATTTTTACATCCCTCCTAGGTTGCTTTTCCATCGCTTGCCCATCATAAAATTTAATATAACATATTTATATATTAAATTCCCCCTTCATGAACCCACACTACATAAGAAGAGACATGTAGCATGAATGGTTACCCCATAACATGCTCGCCTTGGCCTTCCCTGATTCTTATGTGGGGTGGAGATGAGGTGTTAATCCACGTGCATCCCTAGTAAGCACATAAATGGCTCGTATTTTTTAAAGGTAAATTAATTATATTTGTAACAACCAGGTCCAATGAGAATGGGAAGTTGGGAAGTGATCATTGGGGTTGCGAGTTCAAACATGGTGTGACTCTTGGTAAGCTTCTAAGCCATTTGGGTAGGAAAATCTAGGAACATATATCAAAGCTGAGAAAATGTGACTAGCACTGGGGGTTACTTGCCTTAAATGAATTAAATATGTATTCCCATAATAATTTGGCTTTTGCTAGAATTGACTGATTTCTCTATAAGGACTCTTTAGTTAAGCTATAAGTGGGCTTGGTGTGGAGTAATGTGTAACCATTTGGAAAGCTCCTCACTTTGGCTTTGAATTCCACAATGAGATAAAACCATGAAGTTGATATATATGATACAGACTCTGCGGACAATGCAAGAATGTTACTAAGTACATCGCATGTTACGTACTAGCATCTGAGAAGGATCCTTCTAATATGATATATGGTTTGAGGATGAACCAACTGAAGATGGTGGGGTTGTAATACGCTAGTTTCTTGAGGGTAGGGAATGATCAACAAGCAAAGAGCAACAAGGTACGTTTCTTGATAGGCTTCAAGGCGCAAGGAAAAGGAATGTGTAGGAACACATGTTGAAACAAGAAAAAATGTACTAAACCATGAGTGCAACTTGCCTTAAATGGATTTCTCAACAATGAAATGTCTTTTTGTAATATTTGTTGGTTTCTCTTTAAAAACTCCCGCAGTTAAGCATGATACACGTGAAGCAATTCCAGAATGAGTAATCATTAGGAAAAACTACGAGAATAATGTGGCATTGGCCAAAGTAGGCAACACTTCAATGTTGTTAAGTAAATGATGTGTTACAATATTGACGGTAATATATAACATGATGTGCTAAAAATGTAAATTTATATTTATCTTACAATATTTTAAACTATGGTTTATATATATATATATATATATATATATAGTAATTTTATCCCGGGTGACATCGTACGTGACGCGCATGAAGCTTCCACCAGTGAGTACCAAGGAAGGGCACATTGGGTCTATTACACGCATTCTTACCTTGTATTTTGCAAGAGGTTATTTTCACGATTATATAATATATTAAATTAATCAACTTAAACAATAAAAGTAAAATCTACATCTACTTCTTAGCAGTAAATTAAACATTCTTAGTAATTAATAATTCCAAATAAACATTTTGCATATGAACCTTAGCAATAAAAAATGCAGAATGCAACATAAAAAATGCATATTAACCAACTTATATAATTCATATAAAAAAATTGTACACCGATGCATGAAGCTCCCACCAATGTGGAGTCAGGGGAAGAGTCTATTATACGCAGCCTTACCTGCTTTGCAAGAGGTTGTAGGTCGCACAACAATAATTTTACCGGTTCGCTAAGGCTCTCCTTCCAACTTATATAATTCATATATGAATGATATATTGTATGTTTCTTTGAGCAACACAACTAATGTTTCTTATTTGTTAATTTAATAAAATTATTTGATTATTTAGATATTAATTTAGGCATATCTTGATGTGATTTGGACTTTAAAAGCCTAGGGATGGTTTTAGCCTATATAATTGTTGTACTACTTTCAATGGATTCAATTTAGACCCTTACTCCAAAATGCATGTGGCCCCATAAGTGGTTTATGTTGAAGTTTTTTCTAAATAACAAGCCTTGATAGAAATAAATAATTAACTAAAACTAGATACACATTATTAGAAGTTAGAACTTAGAGGATGCATATCATCTTACTTAATGAAGATTTGTCGTAACTTTTGACTAAATAAATATTGATAGCATCGTGCTTAATTATTAATACCATAGTTGTTAGAATTGTACATATAGTTTTGGATAGTAGAATCATGGCATAGAATTGTAGGATCCTATAGTTTAATTAAATATATTATAATTATAACATTTACATCTATCATACATAATAACTTTCATTTTAATATGTTGTATTAATATGAACTTTTTACATGCATCATTCCATTCTCATGAAGCATAAATAAAATTGAATGCGTTAAGTTCTTACTTATTGTTCTTTCTTCATTAGGCAAGTAGTAACTTCATATCTATAAAGATAAATGATAATTATAAAATTGATGAAAGTGACAATTTTAAAAGAGATTCTTCTTTTTATGACTTAATAAGAATCTTATATAATCAGTGTTCTAAATGGCGGTTGAGGCGGCCTAGGCGGGAGGCCAGCATCAACCGCACCGTCTCAAGCAAAGGCGGTGCTTAAGGCGGTAACTCACCTCCTTCCGCCACTGCCGCGCCTAGAACCACCACCGTTGCCTCCACTGCCGCAGTTTCACCACCGTGACAAGTCCGGACATGTCACTTGGGCCAACGACGTGTCCAAATGTGTCGTGCAAGCTTGAAAGCATTGTGCGAGCTCAGTGACGGGTCGGAATGCACCGCCGTGATCGGTGACGCTTTCGGGCGATGCATCAGACTCGTTGCCCGACCAAAACAGGATACGCGGTTTAATTAAACTTTAGGTTAATAATTTTAATCAACTCTAACTATGATTGAGATAATTTAAATAGACTTAATTAAAGCCTAATAAATTATCTCATTATATATATATATATATATATTTTATTTTTAAATATTTAGATTAAATTTTTTATCACTGTCTAGGCGGTAGGCGGTAGGCGGTTGATAACCGGCCCACCACCAACCTACGGTCATTTACAACATTGTATATAATTAAGAACTTGCTCAAACAAATGATAAAAAAAAAAAAAGGGCAGCCCGGTACACGAAGCTCCCGCTGTGCGGGGTCCCGGGGAAGGATCCATTGTACGCAACCTTACCGTTTTGCAAGAGGCTGTGGAATTTCTAGGATTCGAACCCGTGACCTTTTGGTCACAAAGCAACAACTTTACCGTTGCTCAAACAAATGATGGCACAAAAAAATAATTGTTATATTAAATGTTAATTTTTAGGATGTCTAATTGGACCTAAATATGTCCTATAATTGTCAGGCATGTTGGGACCTAGATCTTACGTAAAGTAAACATAGAATCGGATTGTAGATTCTTAATGTCCTGAATGATTTCAAGTACTATTTGAGATCTAAAATGTTTAGGTCAGTTCAGTAAAACTACAAGATCCCAAGGTTCGGACTGCTATCTTAAGTGTATCACAATAGCTAATCTGAATTTGACAATACCCAATGTTTGAGAAGAATAAAGCTTGTTGATGGATACATAGAATGAGAATGAGAGAACTTGATAGTGATTTAGATATCATGATACGTCTAAGTTGTCTACCATTTGAGTACAATGAATTTCTATATCGAATTAATTTGATGAGGAAATTTCTTATTGCCCATTTCTTTTCAATTCTTAATGGGTGAAATAAAAAAATATTTTGTACCTTTTCATCAATGGAAGATACAAATCTATATTTTTTATGATTCAATGTCAACTTACACCAACTATTCTATTATGTTATTGAAAATATGATATTATGTTACAACATTTTAGATAACAAAACTATTATGGATAAATTAAAATTATTTTTAATGTATTTTGTAATTTCTATGCCAAATTTACTATCCATAATTTGATATGATGTAGGATTCAAAGGTTCACTAAAATAATTCATCAGATGAACCTAAAAGATAACCTTATGATTTGTTGGTCATTTGGTTTTAAGTGCTAGTTGCAGATTACTTTGTATTACCTCACTCTTATCTAATTCACCTTTTTTTGTTTAATTATATAAGTAATTTTAGATGTATTTGCTAATAAAGACTCCATATGCATCTCATGCCCATATAATATACTATTGGCCCTATGTATTAGTATGATCATTGACTATCTATATATACTTTAAAAACCATGGTTGCCACCGGAGCAATGGTGCAATGATTAGGCCCTCTAATGAATAACCAAAGGATCTAAGGTTTGAATTTCAGCTGCAGCGCACTGCAAGGGATTTTCCCCCTAGTGAGAAGCGGGTCTAAGAATGCTAGCCATCTCGATGAGCCTCCGTGAGCACTTCCCGATTTACCTAGTGGCCGGTGGAAAACTTTTGTGGGGCAGGCTGGTTACCCCTAGGATTGGTCGATTCACAGAGCTAGATACCTGGTGCTAACTAACAAAAACCATGGTTGCCTCCCATATGCATCATATCCTTTTTATTTTCAAGTCAGACTTCTCTATCTTTAATTATTTTTAGCTAAGCACGTTGGTGACTTGTTTTCAGAAACCAATAGCTCTACCGCTACTATTGATCCTCATGGCTCCATTATAGTAACTATAGTTGTCAAAATTGGCTAACATTGATACAAATCACCTGTAATTTACCTAGAAATGAGTTAAATTCCATGAAAAATATATCAAAATGATTGAAATTTGGCTAAATCAAGAGTGGAAGTATGAGATCTATTCAAAATTAGTTGAAATAAGTTGAAGTTGGAAACTCAGCGATTTAACAAACCTCTTGCTTGTCTCGGCTCGGTTTCTAGCAAATGTGCACAAGACGATGAAAGACTCTTCTTTACCCTCTTGAATTCCAATTTAAATTTCTCAGCATCGTCACCACTCAAGATTTTCACAAGATCGATAACTCAACCTTGCTATTGCTTATAAACAACCACAAGTTAGATTAAGTGCCTCATTTTTATTCTCAAAACAGAATTGAGAGAAATTAATGCTAATTGACAGAAATAGTATAAAAATATTTGTTGTGATTTAAGTCTCAATTAAGTTTCCTAGTATGTTGAATTTTATTTAATTAATATTATAATCTTATTCAATTTTATAGTGATAGATTTTTAACATTTGCTGTTATAGAATTTGATTTTATTATTTGTTATAATATATTTGTGTTTTTCTTTCATATTAGTTAAATGGTAGTTTGGTGCACGAAGCTCCTTCCAACGTAGGGTCTCAAGAAGGATCGAACCACATTAGATTTACTGTACATAACCTTATCTTGTATTGTAAGAGGTTGTTCCATGACTCGAACCTATGACCATAAGGTCACACGGTAACAACTTTACTGTTGCGCAAACGCTCCCTTTTGCGTTCATATAACTAGATAATATTTATTATTTTTTGATGATCTAGTGTGTGTATGTGTGTGTATTTGATAATGAAAATAATTAATAATGTCATTATTAATATTGTGATAATGATAGTAATAAGTTGTACGTTGTTATATGATATTTGGTGAAACATAATGTACAATATTATTATGAGTGAATACAATTTGTTATTTTATATATGAACCTTTCTTTTAATTTTTTCCCTTAATGTTTCATAATCACTAGCCCCCACTCATTATAACGAGTGATATTAATGGTTCTTTTACCATCTGAGCTTTTTGCTGATACCAATTTTGACAACCATCTTAGTTACATTGGAAATTTCTATTTTTGAATTGATGTTCTTTTAAGCCATTTCCTTGACGATGTTTGACCATCTTTGTGGTTGTCCTTTTAATGTAGATACAAGCAAAAAACAGGAAGGCTGTTGCAAGAATCCAAAGTCAATTTCTTCCAATTCTGAGAGATCTTTTGTCAATTCATCAAATTCTCATGCCCAGTATTTTAGGGATGGTGATCTTGGCAATGGTTCTCCATCTAAGTTGCATTACAAAAAGACATCTGAAGACAAAAATGAAGAGCTCTGGTAAGGTTCTGGACAACACGTATTAGTTAACTCAAAAATAGTTTCTACAACCAACTTTGCCACAGATATTCATTAAGGTTAGAGTCGACAATGACAATTTGGAGCTGATTGCAGCGACGGGTTCCTTTATTAGTTAATAGAAGAGTATTTTTAGCAAATAATATGATGGTTGTATGGAAAGGAAACATTAGATTGTCCTACCAAAAAGGATACAATTCCATATTCTGATACATCACAGCTAAATGTTATGTTATTTATAATAGTGAGCTCCTTTCACATATATTGGAACTCATATTTCACAGCGTGATTGTTGAAGGACTTACATTTGGAAATTATGCTAGATTACTAATTACAATATTCAACTCCACACAGAACTGAAACTCATACTTCACAGTTAGACAGTATATCTTCTGTTTATCTATTTATGTTGCTTTCTCCCTTTTATATCAATGCTTAGACAGTAATCGTACTCTGTGTCTTTCTCAGCCAACCTAAAAAAAGGCCATGGAGTTCTCCTTTTATTCAGCATGAACGTGAAAATAAAAATCCTGCAATTGTTTGCGATTTTTTTGCTCAAGGTTGGTGCATCAAGGGAAGTTCTTGTAGATTTCTTCACAAGAAAGAGGTGGTTGGCGACTCTGGTCTGGAGACACAGGAAGGTAAGGGTACTGCTGACAATTCCATTGATTGTCAATGCTAGTAAATGATGTATCTAGAATTTTATTGATTTACCATGTTTTAAATCTTTGATAAATGGAATTTTACTTGATTCAATAGGCATATCGGACATGCCAATTTCAGAATATTCAACAAAACCAGATTTCCATTTACAAAGGTCTCTTGTCAGAACATACGGCAAGGAAATGCATGGATTGTCTGAATTCAAGAGCCATGATATTCTTCATGCATCAAAGAACTTTTTTGATGAGCATTTTCAATCTGGCAGTGGTAGGACATCTGCTCTCCTAGGCGATGAAGTAAGACAGGAATCAATGTTCCAAAGAAAAAACACAATAACAGGACTAATACCTATGGTTGATTTTACTGCTGATAGATACTCAACTAGTGGAGAGATTTCATCAAGACATTTTTCAAATGAAAGAATGATGTACAAGGAAATGCCAATTGGCGATCATAGAAATGATGCATCTTCTTTGACAGAAAACCCATTAATTTCAGAATCTGTTTTGTTCTCTGGTGTATCATCTACACCAATCGATGTCCACAGAGATAGCGACGATGCCTATTCTTTTGGAGAAAAGCCAGATGACCTTTCTGGACAACATCGAGGGAGCTGCTTCACAATTCATGATTCTTCTTGTCTAACAAGTTTCAAGTCAAATTTTGACAACTCTACTTATTCAATTCAGGGATCTGCTGCAACTGAGTCACTTCATTCATTTGCTCAAGCAGGCACAAGATTTATTCATGGACTTCCAGTAAGTGATGAACGCGGAGATGTCCATACAATGTTAAACCACTGCAGCAATTTCACTACTTATGGACAGCCAAATGTTGCTGGGGATTCGTTGTCTCGGCTGCAACAAAATCTTGAAGAGAACACTTGGGAAAACTCTATACCTTTTCAACCGTCATTTTCCTTTGCTTCTTTTATTGAATCCTGTTCCGATAGCCAATTTGATCCCCTTGGCAGCAACATTGGTCATCCAAAAGAAGTCACAACTCCTGTATTAGCTGGAGATTTTAAACCAGGATATGATGCCAACAAATCTGCAAATTCTTTTACTTCTGCTAGCGACACAGCTACTGTGGCTCCTGGTCTCACCACAAATGACGAGAAAGGGAACATCCCTCGTATTACTGATCCTGCTCCTATTAATGATGCAAAAGTTGGCAATAACATGAGAGATGTAAACAATTTAGATAATAATATTATGGAATCAAAGTCAATGAAGATGGTTTATGCAGCTTTGGTGGACTTCTTAAAGGAATTGCTAAAGCCATGGTGGAAGGAGGGTCACTTGAGTAGGGATACCCATAAGTTGATAGTTAAGAAGACAACAGAGAAAGTCTTAGGTGCATTGCAACCCCATCAAGTCCCTAATAGCCCGTTGTCAATACAACAATATTTATCCTCCTCCAGGCCAAAGCTTTTGAAACTAGTGGAGGTCTACTCTCTACCTTGGCAATCAAAACCTAAGTCTTATCTTTTTTTATATAAAAAAAAATTCTATGTTTTTTTTTTTTGCAGGCCTATGTGGATAAATATACTAAATCCTGACATGACTGCTCTTCTCGTGGATCTGATCTCTTCTTTCACTGGGTATTATAAACTTACATTCATGCTTGACTGCTTATGGTAAGCACGCAAGCCTTTCCCCCTCCATTTCGATCCAGTTTTTCCTGGATTATGTATACTTTTTAATTGTCAAAGTCATAGCGAGAAATTGTAACATTAAATTTGGAGTTAAGGAATAGCCAAAGGCCATGGATAATCAACGATATTTCGTGTTAAATGGATGCGCATACTGAAGAAAGTTGGTTTGTGTTGTACTCGATGTTTTAAAGGGCATATGTAGACGTATTTAAAGTGTTTAAGTGATTTTAAATGTTAAATTAAAAGGTAAAAAGTGATTTGACCCGAAAAGAAATAAATTCGGGAGCAAGAAGGTCATCTTAAGAACATGGACAACACTATGCCAACGTGCTTGCAACATCTAACCAAAGTCAACGCTCTCGTTTTCAAATTCTTGAACTCGTTCCCGGCTCCGCTCACGGCCAAGAGGAAGAGCAGACGACTTCTCCTTGAAGCTCAAGTTCCCAATGTCCATGGGGAGCGAGAGGAAGATCTCGGTGGATCCCCTCTCCTTGAAGCTTGTCGCCGAGGACGGAGGAGCTCCTCCAGCCGTCGACTCGCCCCTGTTCTTGCTTCCGCCGCTCGCGCAGCCCGATCTCTTCAGCGGCAGCCTCCAAGGAGGCTCTTTTAAATCGCCTAACTTGGCGCAGCAGCGGCACCACCTCGCGGCCGTCACCAGCCTCGGTCGGCAGCACTCCCTCGCTCTCTCCCGCTTCGCCGCCGAGCAGAGGGCGGCGCTTTGCCGGAGCAAGTCGTGCGGCGAGGGGCGGTCCTCCGTGCCTTCCGACGGCTTCATTGACATTTTGTCGAGCAGAGAGAGCGCCGCTCGAGTGGCCCCCGGTCGCGAGCAGAGCCACTCTGTGGGCTCGGGGGAACCACGAGCGGAGCAGCGGGTGAAATGTGGGTGCTTGTTCTTGCCCGGTTTGTCCCACAAGAAGAAGCAAATGAGCCTCCGGAATCGAAGCCAAATGGAGGAAGAAGAAGAAGACGAAGAGGAGGAGGAGGAGGAGGAAGTAGAAGTCATGGACGCGAGCCACGTGTCGAGGACGGTCTCCCTTGAGAAATTCGAGAACGCGTCGTGGAATTCGTCGTCGCCGGTTTCTGGAAGTCCCAGAGGCTCCTTATTCCACTTTCCGACTGAGCTGTTGCTGATCGGCCGCAGCGAAACGAATTCGCCGGTGAGGGCGGCGTTCGTGTTCGACGGCGGCGCCGGGAACGCGAAGACCGTACTGAAGCGGAGCTTGTCAAGGTTGGGGTCGAGCAAGTCGCAAGGGGCTCTTCTGTCGAACCGCCACGTGAGGTTCACGGCGACGGCGGCGCCCATTTCAGAGCCGGCGTCGCCGTCGTCTGCTCCCATAACGCCGCGTTTGCAGAAGGCAAGAGAGGAATTTGATGCGTATTTAGAAGCACAATGCGCATAGGATACAAATCTTTGAAGATACGTATTTAATTTTTCTCCATTTTATATCCAAATCTGTGGCAAATTTTGCACAAAAAGAAGAGAAGAAGAATGTATCTATCTTGTGGGTTGTGAATGCTTATTTTATTCCGGTTAAGCAGCCATAAGCACGCAGTAAAAATGCATAAAAGAGCTTCCATATCTTCCGCTCCTTAAGATAAAACTCCCTGAGAGGCGATGAATATGAACAAATAAGAATTTTTATCACATTAGTAGAGATTGATCCTTTGAGTTTAATAACTATTTTAATTTCGGGTAGTTTTATCTATAGCTTGATTCTGTTCTGAATCCGAAGGAGCGAATATCCTCCGTATTCTTATCTTTTCTGGAATTGATACGATGGACCGTATATTTTAAATTGGTCTCCAGAAATTAAATAGTAATTAGACAAAATATAAACTAACGAACTAAAATCTTTGTACTATTAAATTCTTTTATAATTTTGTATAGGAATAATAGCAAAAACTCTCCCACGACATCTGGAATGTCACAAACTGAATCGATCGGTACTCAACGAAGAAGCCAAATTACATTCACGATGTCTCGAAACACCACCAAAATACAAACTCCATCAACAAGTCGATCGACGACGATCGATCACTTCTTCTTCTCGTTCACAAAGTTGCAGTTGATCCTGACCTCCCCCTCGTCGTTGCCCTCCAGCGCCAGCGTCTCCGCTAGGTTCTTCATCGACTTGGCGAACTGGTGCTTGAACACTCCTTCCTGCGACGCCAGCGCTTCCACGATGGGCTCCGTGCGCGAGTCGGAGGCCAGCAGCTGGTCCGTGCCCAGCAGCCCCATGTGTTGCTTCAAGTTCCGGTAATACTCGTTGTCGAACTCGGTCGGCGTCGTGGGATCAAAATCCACCTCCGTCGACGCCCGCCGGCACTTCCTCTTCAGGTAGTTCAGGTAGCGCGGGTCGATCGACGGGTCCGACTCCCCGGCCACGCCGCCGTAGTTGTACAGCCGGTGCTGGATCGCGCCGCACGTCGCTTTCCCGATGGTGTGCGCGCCTGATCCCATTCACGGATGATCCGTCAATTCCAAATAAATGTAATCGCTGGATGATCAAATTAAATTGGTCGGACCTGAGAGGACGACGAGGTCGAGGATGTCGAGCCCCAGCGAGTCGAAGAAGTCGATCAGTTCGGTGATGCTTTCGCGGCCGGTGGGGACGGCCTCCGCCTCCTTGGCTAGGGAGACCCGCCCGTCCTTCCTGCCGTACACGTTGTCCCAGTACGGCCCGCCGGCCTTCAGAGTGGCTTCCCGGGCGGCGGCCACGAGGATGTCGGCGCAGGACACCGTCTCGGGGCACGTCTTCTCCAGCTCCGCCTTGATGTCGTCGATCACGCGGAAACCTCTCAGAGACGACGCCGCCGGAGATCTCCTTTCGCCGCCGGTGTTGTTCAACAAGATCGACGCATCGCATCCCTGCGCGCAATGCCCGACATTAATTAACAACAGTTACACAAATATGATCACGTTCACGTCTCTCCCTGTGTACCCTGACAGCGCAATCGAAGAAGAGGAGGTGGATGAGGCTGGGACTGAGGGAGGAGTCAAGAGAATGCCAGTAGTCAATCTTGCAGCCGACGGTCTCCTCAAACCTGGGGCAGCTCCGTGAGTAGTAGTTTTTGGTCAGATATTCATCATCGTCCTCCGGAGGACCGGCAAGGGCGGCGGTGAGCAAGTAAGCGAGGAGGAGGAGGAGGAAGAGGATGTGAAGAGGAGATGACCTCATTTTCCGGTAGCAAGGATAGATTCGTGTTCTTGACTTCTCGTGAGGATTAGTTACGTTGTTGCGAAATATATATACAGAGAGAGAGAGAGAGAGAGAGAGATCGGAGAAGAGGAAAGAGGAGAATCCGTTCGTGCATGCACGAACTAGAAGTCAAATTTAGTTGAAGAGGGGAGGAAGTAGTACGTGATGTGCAGTTATGTTTCTCCGGGAAGAAGTTCTTTGTTCTGTTTCTTTGTTTATTAAAATTCATTCTCCGGGGAGGAAGATGACGACGTTGATATATGTATTATTAAGTGATTTAAAATTGTAGAGTCTAAATGAGCTTCTCGTTATATTTGATTAATTGGATTAACTGTCTCGATGTCAAATTAGTTTGAAACACTCAAAATATAAATCTCTGATGATTCGTGTTCTTAAAATCAAACAGGATCGGTCGCTTAAATAGGAAGAGAAACACCAGATGTTATATGAATAGGACAAAAGTTGAGAAACTTTGGATAAAAATCACAAGATGGTCGGTGTCCTATATTTTGTCTTTTTTTTTTAAATATTATTTCCATTATCATTATTATTTTCTATCTAAATTTTTTATCTAAATTCTAAATCAGTAATACACAGTACAATAACTATAATTTCATAATCGTTATAATATGAATATTAAATAAATCAGGTTGAATATATAATTATAATAGCTACAAAATCATAATTATTATAATTGGATTGAATCAGTAGTTTTGCATTTCTGTTTCGTCTTATCGACATCAGCTCACTCGACTTATCTGCTTCGCCTGATCAGCCACTTCGCTCGACCATCTACTCACTTGCAAGCTCGCTCGGATAAACTACCCAGCCGACCTACAGCTCGACTGACCTTAATCTCGCTCGGGCTTCTCGGACAAACACCTGCTCGGGCAGACTCTGTTCGGCAGAGCTATCACCTGGTCGACTGCATTACCTGATCTGCCACTCGGCCTCTACGCCCGCTCAGCAACACATATCTCAGCTGATCTGCCCGCTCAGCGACTCAGTCTGATCGGTCGCTCTTCGGCACGTTGCAGAAACCAGTCTCTGCTGACAGTCTGAGATTATCCGCTCAGGTCATCTCGACTGTAAGTTGAATTTAATTCAGTGTAGTTTAAATTCAGCTCATACCCCGTAAATCTCCGGCATCAGATTGTTTCATCTAACAAAAAGGACATCAACTAGCAAATCCAATGGAGTTTGCCTCTACTTGTGTCCACGCCGAGTTGTTGTTGAGTCAACTTCATGAAGCCACGAGTCATTCGTCTCCGATCGATACTAGCCAAGAGTGAAGATGAAGTAATCTGAGAGAACTCCCACGGCATAATTTAGTGGACGACGTGACATCGAATTTGTCGGCACCGAATTCAATAGCTGAGATGGTTGGCAGTAACTTTCGGCAGCAAGAGCTTGGGTGACGGCTACATAAAGGGAGAGAGAGAAGAAGATGAGAAGAAACTCTAATCAAATTAGAGTTTTCTCTCAAAGAATAAAATTAAGGATGACAATGGATCGAGTTTAAACCCGACCCCATATTAAATCTGGCCTGTTCAGGGCAAATTTAAAGTCAGTCAAGGGTTTAGAAGTGGGTTCAGGGCGGGTTAGGGTTTAGGGTTTAGGGTTTAGGGTTATATATATATAAGGAAGCCCTAATTCTGGCATTATGCTCGCCGTCTGACCCGTCTCCCTTCCTCAAACGGCATACCTGTATAAGGAAGCCCTAATTCTGCTCGTTGTCTCCCTTCTCAGGTTCATGTACTCTCAAATCTATAACCTATTCTGGCATTCTGCTCGCCGTCTGACCCGTCTCCATTCTCAGAGTTTTCACCCTTTCTCAAATGACAAACCTATATGAGGAAGCCCTAATTCTGCCCGTCGTCTCCCTTCTCAGGTTCATGTACTTTCAAATCTATAACCTATTTTGCACTAAAACTTAAATCTATGCAACATGTTAAGGTCTCAGTTTTTGCAGGTAGGAGAAGGGGAAGAGTGGAAGACCCGATCTTTGTGATGAAACTTTGATATTTGAACTTTGAGACATTATTTTTAGGGGATCCTTTTTGGAAAATTTTGGTGCAAAACAGCAAGGGTATGTTTTCATTTTTTGCCTATATTTATTATTTACTTATTTTTAGTTGCAAAAATTCAATTTTGCAACTATTTTTGTTAGTAGATGGAATCTGAGCAAGCATCTATCAATCTTCAAGAAAGTAATAATGCATTGGAAAATACTTCTGAGAATAATGATGATGGTGATGATTTAAGAGTTGATAGTATTTCTAAAAGAAGTGGTAAGAGGAAGCACACTTTAGAGGTTTGGAACCATTTTGAGAGAGTTATGGTTGAAAATATTTAACATGCAAAGTGTAACTATTGCAAAACCCGTCTCAAAGCTCCAGCAAGCCATGGAACTAAACATTTGAAAAACCATTATGAGAATACTTGTAAAAAATGTCCCAGAAAAATGGATATCTGCCAAAGTCTCATGAAGAAAACTTGTGAAAGCTAGGACTTGACTACCCATATTTTCAGCCAAGAGGATTCAAGGTATAAACTTGTTGTAATGGTCATTTTGCATGATTATGCACTTGGTATTGTTGATCATGAGGGGTTTCAAGATTTTGTTGCTAGTCTCCAACCTTGTTTTAATATGATCTCAAGAAATACCTTGAAAAGTGATATTTTAAAGATTTATAATGAGGAGAAGACAAAGTGCTACAAATTGTTGGGCCAGCTTAAGTGTCGAACTGCAATCACAACTGACATGTGAGCATCAAACAATACTAAAAAAGGTTTCATGGCAGTTAATGGGCACTTCGTTGATGATTCATGGACACTACGAAGTGTTATCTTGAGGTATGTTTAATTTATGTCTAGGTAATTATATTTAAAACAAGAAATATTTATGATATTTAATTTTTATGTAGGTTTATATATGTTCCGGTGCCACACATAGTTGAGATTCTAGCCGATAAGCTTGTTGCGTGCTTGTTGGATTGGAATATTGATCGCAAAGTGTTAACAATTACAATTGATAATTGTACAACCAATGATTCCATGCTTCATCTTCTTTTAGAGAAGCTCCCAAGGAAAGATTTGTCACTAAATGGAAAGGTACTTCATATGCGTTGTTGTGCTCATATATTGAATATAATTGTGAAAGATGGATTAGAAATAATAAGTGATGCAATTGAGAAAATACGTGATAGTGTCATATATTGGAATGCTTCACCTTCAAGAGTTGAGAAATTTGAGGAAGCTGTGCACTAATTGTAAATTGATTGTACTAAAAAAAATTATCTATCGATTACAAAACTCATTGGAACTCTACTTTTTTTGTTGTTACAAACTATAATAATTTATCGAGATGTGTTTCCATGACTTAAATGTCGAGAGAAACAATACAAGAATATTCCAACTGATGACGATTGGGAGCGTGCAATTGAAATTTATGATAAGTTGAAAATATTTCATGAGATGACTGAGATGTTCTTTGGTACACTTTATCCTATATCTAATTTTTATTTTCCAAATATTTGTGATATAAAATTACAATTAGATGAGTGGGTGAATAGTCCAAAGATGATGATGTTGGTGCAGCAGAGGCCGGCAAGAGGGGGGTGAATTGCTGAAAACACAAAATAAAAATACCCTCCTCGGATTTCAACTCAGAAAAGCAATAGTAAAATAATAACAATTAAATTAACAGAAGTAAAAAGAAACTCCGCAATTAACCTGGTTACAACCAAGGAGGTTGTTAATCCAGGGCGATGAAAAAGCGCACTAGAAGAATCTCCTTTGCTGAAGGCGGAGAAGCCTTTTACACACTAACGGCTCAGAACTATTGCTAGGAATTAAGTACAGAGTTGATTGTCAAAGTTGTCTTTGAATTCCTAGCTCCAGGGGCCTTTTTATAGCTCCTGGAAAGTCTATCCCGAGGGTCCAAGGCGCCTCCAACAAGGTTTAAGGCGCCTCCAGCTCGGTCAGCGGATAAAACTTTATCCGCAGCGCAAACGGTCAAAACAGACTGTTGAAGGCGCCTTGAACAGGCTTGAAGGCGCCTTCAAGCTTGTTTAAGGCGCCTTCAAGCTTGTTTAAGGCGCCTTCAAGCTACAGTAACTTCTGCTACAGTGATTTCCAGCCTCTTTTGACTCCTTTTCTTCTTCGCTTTGACTTCCGAAGCTCCGTTCTTTTGGGTGATTGCGGCCAACCGGAATAGGGCTCACCCGAACCCAATTCCCGGCCTTCTCCTCGAGCAGCCTTCCATCCCAGCTTAACGTCCCTCGAACGCCGCGCATGCTCTTCACGCCAACCGGAGTACTCTTCCGCAGCTCTCTCGTCCTTCGGACGCACCGAGCCCGTCGGCTCCCTTCCCGTGTCGTCCTTCTCGCTAGCTGCGTCTTCCGCTCGACTTCCTGTGTTCCTAAGCTCCTGCACACTCAGACACAGGGATCAAACACAGCAGGACCTAATTAACTTGGTTGATCATATCAAAACTACCACGGGGTCCAACAATCTCCCCCTTTTTGATGTGCATCAACCCAAGTTCAAGTTAGGGTTAAAATAGACATAAAGAGTAATTTTAAAGAAAAAATTACTAAACTAACAAGTTAAGCATAATTTTTGCAATTCGTAAAATTGCAACACTTTTTATAAAAATAATAACAGAAATTTTAAATTTTTCTAACTCCCCCTAAACTTGTACTTTTCTCTCCCCCTTTGATCACAGCAAAAATGGGGTCTTAATTAGAGGGAACTTTTTTTAAAAAAATTCTAAGTTAAAAGACTTTTTGAAAAAATCCAAGTAAATGAACTTTTAGAATTTTCCAGAAGAATATTTAAAAAAAATTCTAAGGATTTTCAAAAAAAAATTCAAGTAAAAAAGCAAATTAAGTCTTTAGAATTTTTCAAGAAAAAATATTTCTAAAAATGAATTTATAAACAAAATTTTCAAAAATGTTTGATTAAACTTTCAAAGCATTATTTAATTCTAATTTTAAAATGATTTTTTAGAAAGTTAATTAAACCTTTCATTTCAATATTTCAGCTTCCAGGTCGTGGCGAGGCACTAGGCCTTCTTGGTTATTGGAGCAATAACCACTTCATTGACAAAGCTTTATAAAGAAATTTATTGTTTAATTTTCTTCTCTGAAAGCGCTAAGTTTAATATTTCAACTAAGATCAGATATTATGATTTTTAAATTTCCATTTTAACTTCTCATAAGTTCTTAATTCATAGTTTTTTAGAATTATGGCAAAAAATATTGATCATGCAAAAAATTGTACATTTTCTATTGTTAGTTTGTCAAAATCTTTTAATTGACAAATTATGTCTTTTAACTCAATATTCTTTAATAGTTTTTAAGTTTTTAATTTAAAATATTCTTTCGACGAAATAATTTGTAATTCACGAAAACCTTTCGGCAATATTTCAATTGAAGCAATTAATTTGCCAAGAGGTGGAGACCATACCTGACTTACCTTGTCGGTGGTTGATTTTCCTCCTGTCGAGTTGTTTTCGTCTTCTGATGTTTCTCCCCCTTCATCGATGCTCATTTGTGATGAGCATTCTAGGTCTTCAAGTTGGAGTTCGGTTACTGGTTCTGTCTCGGCACTTACCTCAGTTTCGGACTCTTCTGACGTCGGATCAGTGTCCATCGAGGAGTCGGATTCAACTTCAATTTGTTCTTCGTGGAGTTTTAAGAACTTTTCCCAAAGTTCTTTTGCGCTATTGTACTCTCCGACTTTGTCGAGATCTTCATTTGGTATTGTGGTTAGAAGATGAAATTCAGCTCGTGCATTTGCCATAAACTCGTCACGTTGCTTCTCGTTCCAGAGATATTTCTCGAGCTCTTCTCTGTTTGCTTTCTTTGGTGTTTCATAACCAGATTTCATTATTAGATAAATAGAAAAATCAGAGTTAAGGTATACCTCCATCTTTTGCTTCCATGAAGCAAACTTCCCCTCGAATGCAGGTGGGTAGTCACTGTCTCCGGCCATCGTTTTGATCGTTGTGCGTCAGTCGGCGGTTAGTCCTTCTGAGCAGTCTGGCTCTGATACCAATTGTTGGTGCAGCGGAGGCCGGCAAGAGGGGGTGAATTGCTGAAAACATAAAATAAAAATACCCTCCTCGAATTTCAACTCAGAAAAGCAATAGTAAAATAATAACAATTAAATTAACAGAAGTAAAAAGAAACTCCGCAATTAACCTGGTTACAACCAAGGAGGTTGTTAATCCAGGGCGATGAAAAAGCGCACTAGAAGAATCTCCTTTGCTGAAGGCGGAGAAGCCTTTTACACACTAACGGCTCAGAACTATTGCTAGCAATTAAGTACAGAGTTGATTGTCAAAGTTGTCTTTGAATTCCTAGCTCCAGGGGCCTTTTTATAGCTCCTGGAAAGTCTATCCCGAGGGTCCAAGGCGCCTCCAACAAGGTTTAAGGCGCCTCCAGCTCGGTCAGCGGATAAAACTTTATCCGCAGCGCAAACGGTCAAAATAGACTGTTGAAGGCGCCTTCAAGCTTGTTTAAGGCACCTTCAAGCTTGTTTAAGGCGCCTTCAAGCTACAGTAACTTCTGCTACAGTGATTTCCAGCCTCTTTTGACTCCTTTTCTTCTTCGCTTTGGCTTCCGAAGCTCCGTTCTTTTGGGTGATTGCAGCCAACCGGAATAGGGCTCACCCGAACCCAATTCCCGGCCTTCTCCTCGAGCAGCCTTCCGTCCCGGCTTAACGTCCCTCGAACGCCGCGCACGCTCTTCACGCCCACCGGAGTACTCTTCCGCAGCTCTCTCGTCCTTCAGACGCACCGAGCCCGTCGACTCCCTTCCCGTGTCGTCCTTCTCGCTAGCTGCGTCTTCCGCTCGACTTCCTGTGTTCCTAAGCTCTTGCACACTCAAACACAGGGATCAAACACAGCAGGACCTAACTAACTTGGTTGATCACATCAAAACTACCACGGGGTCCAACAGATGATTCAATGTATAGCAAAAAAGATGTTTGCAAAGTATGAAAAATATTAGAATTCTTGCCATATTATGATGGGGCTGCTGTTGTTCTAGATCCTAGGTACAAAATGAGATTGGTTGAATTTTATTTTTCACAAATTTATTGTAAAAGATCACAATTTAAGGTAGATGAGATTCATCAAAACTGTTATGATTTATTGGTGGATTACCAATCAAGGAGTGAACCTAAGGAAAATAGCTTGAGTATAAGAAGTTCAGTGGTTGTAGGAAGGATATCATCATCTTGTGTTTCTGGTTATGTCGTGAGTGCCACTTTACAAAAGTATGACCAATTTGTGGCTTTAAGTTCAAATTCTCTTACTTTGATTACCAAAACTTCAGAGTTGGATTCATATTTGGGAGAAAGTATTTTGCCAAGAACCAAAGATTTTGACATCCTAAGTTGGTGGAAGACAAATGGAGTTAAATATCCAAACTTACAAAAAATGGCAAGAGATATTTTAGTCATTCATGTTTCAACAGTTGCATCTGAGTTTGCTTTTAGTGATAGTGGAAGATTGGTCAATCCTCATCGTAGTAGGCTTCATCTAACTACTTTGGAGGCATTGATGTGTGCTCGTCGTTGGTTTGTGGAATAACATGAAAGGTACTATTTTTATTATGTTTTATACTAAGATGTATAACAAAATTTACACAGTTTGTTTGTTTATTCTTGTAGGTAATTCGGCTGCCAATAATTTATTAGATTGTCCATGATGCTTGATGGCATTGACTCCTAAGAGATTGCCCAATTTGTTTTGTTATTTTCGGTCCGAACTTTATGTTTGAAGTAATTTTATTATACTGTGACTTGTGAGGTGTTTAATATGTAAACTTATAAGTGTGATTTTTTTATTATGTTTTTTTAAGACTGATATAAATTGCTATGTTGTGGCTAACTTAGCGGGTTGGAGGGTCCAACCCACCCCGAACCCATTGGGTTTTGAGCAAGTTCGGGGCGGGACGGATTGAAAAATTAGATTTGAGTTCATTTTTACTAACGGAGCGAGTTCTGGGATTGACCAAACCAGGTCCGAACCCGATCCGTTGTCATAAATAAAATCACTCATAGAGGGGTATTTATACACCTCTATATTGTTAGGACCTTCGGACGCGGCTAGAGAGGGGGGGGTGTGAATAGCCGACCCCAAATTCACGTTTCTTCCTACAATTTCAGTTAGCGCAGCGGAAATAAAAGATAGAAACGAAACAAGAGAATATCAAACCTCAAATGCGACGATATAACGAGGTTCAGAGATGATACTCCTACTCCTCGGCGTGTCCGTAAGGTGGACGAATCCTATCAATCCGTCGGTGGATGAAACCCCGGAAAACCGGCTAATAAAAACTCCTTCTGGGTGGAGAAACCTCGCCACAATCTCTCTTGCAACAGCAAGATCGGAGTACAAAGATAAAGCAAGAAGCCAAGAACAATATGAATGTAAAAACACTAGTTTGCTTGCCTTCTCATCGACTGGTGATGAAGCAACCACTTCACGGATGCCAACAAAAGCAGCAACTGATCAGTTGGAGTCCAGCCGAGGGAAGCAGTAGAGAGCTCAGCAAAGCTCAGATCGCAGGAGCAAGAAGAAGTCAGCAGCACTGTTGATGTAGAGGCCCTCCACCTCTTGATTTATATGAACCTGCAAAGAAGAAGACACAGAAATCTAGCCGTTGTGACTCAACGGCTAGACCTGGACCGATCAGGCTCCACCCTGATCGATCCAGGACGGATCTGATCGGTCAGGGGACCGATCAGGCCCTAGGCTGATCGGTCCCCAGACCGATCCCAACTCTCACAGAGAGTTGGTTGCAGAGCCCTGATCGGTCTGTGGACCGATCAGGCCATAGGTGGATCGGTCCACAGACCGATCCCTCCTATTCCTTCTCCCAATCTGTTTGGTTACTGATCGGTCACCAGACCGATCAGATGACCCACAGTGAGAATCAGTGTATCACTGGATCGGTCAGCAGACCGATCCAGATACCCATAGTATCACTGGATCGGTCAGCAGACCGATCCAATTTCCCAGCCTTAAACCCTAAAGCCTTCCTGATCTAGAGAACGAGCTACCGAGCCCTCTCTTGTTGGATGCTAATCGGAAAACCTAGAGGTTCCACTGTACAAAAATTTTGTACAAAGGTCTGAACCTTTTCCTAGCTACCATGTGTTCTTTTAAATTAAATTTTGGATCGCCTGCGGAACTTAACACGTTTGATCCAAAACTTAATCTATTTGTTCTTTAAGGTTTAGACTTGGATCTCCTGCGGAACTTAACACGTTTGATCCAAATCACCTAAGTTATTAATTCCATTAAATATTAATTTCCATAATTGGTTCCAGTACTGACGTGGCGAGGCACATGGCCTTCTTGGATATGGGAACAACCACCACCGACTAGACAAAATCTTTTATGGAAAGCTAATATTTAATTTCCTAAAATAACTTTAGGTCAACCAAAAAGAACAATCAAATCACAAGCAAAAGAAAAATAAAAGAACACAACTTTGAAAAACATATTCGAAATACTAGAATCGTAAGCCTCTTGTATTTGGTATTATTTCCATAAATAACTAGCATGATGCGGAAAGGAAAAATTACTAGTTATACCTTCTAAAAAGACCTCTTGATCTTCTACCGTATTCCTCTTCTAACCTCGGACGTTGTGTGGGCAACGATCTTCCGAGATGAGAACCACCAAGCACCTTCTTCTTCCTTGCAAGTTTCGGCCACCACAATTCTCCAAGAGAAGTAGAGGTCCGGCCACCACCACCAAGCTCCAAGGGATGCAAGAAACAAAACCACCTTTCTCTCCTTCTCCTAGCTAGAACCGGCCACCATCAAGAGCTCCAAGAGAGGTTGCCGCCGGCCATAAGAAGAAGAGAAGAGGAAGAAGCTAGGGCCGGCCACCAAGGAGGAAAAGAGAGGAGAAGAATAATAGAGTTGATTACCCGTGAAGGCACCTCTACCCCCTCTTTTATAATCCTTGGTCTTGACAAATAAGGAAATTTTAATAAAAAATTCCTTAATTCTTTTGTCATAAAAAAAAGAAAAATTATTTTAATTAAAAAATAATTTTCTTCTTTTAATAATAATGGCCGGCCACTTCTAATTCCCCAAAACAAGGAAAATTTAATTCACACAAGAATTAAAACTTCCTAATTTGTTTCTAGAAATTTATAAAAATTTCTCCAATAATTTTTATCCCTTCATGATTGGTTAATAAAAAGGAAATTTTATAAATTAAAATTGTTCTTCTAAACATGTGGATAATTTCCAAAAGGAAAGTTATCTCTAAAATCTCTTTTTAATCTACAAATAAGGAAAGATATCAAATCTTTTCTTAATCTTTTGTAGAAACTAATAAAAGAGAATATTTAATTTTTAAACTTCTCTTTTAAATTATTATCATGGTCAAAAAGGAAAGTTTTTCTTAAAAATAAAATCTCCTTTCAATCTACAAATAAGGAAAAATTTCAAATCTTTTCTTAATCTTTTGTAGAAAGCTTTAAAAGGAAAGATTTAATTTTTAAACTCTCTTTTAAAACTATGATATCCATATAAGAAATAATTTTATTAAAAAATCCTTTTTAATATGATGTGGCCGGCCACCTAAACTTGGGCTCCAAGCTATTGGCCGGCCACCTTAAGGCCAACCTTTAGGCTTGGCCGGCCCCTAAGCTTAGCTTGGCCGGCCCCTATTGGTTGGGTAAGAAGGTGGGTATGTGGTGGATATAAATCTCTATATACAAGAGGCTACGATAGGGACCGAGAGGAGGAATTGGTTTTGGTCTCCCGATGAAATTAAGCTTCCCGTGTTCGAACACACAACTTAATTCCATCAATAATAATTCATTCCACTAAAGAACTATTATTGAACTACCGCACCAATCCCAAATTACATTTTGGGCTCCTTCTTATTATGAGTGTGTTAGTCTCCCTGTGTTTAAGATGTCAAATGTCCACTAATTAAGCGAGTTACTGACAACTCATTTAATTAATATCTTAGTCCAAGAGTAGTACCACTCAACCTTATCGTCATGTCGGACTAAGTCCACCTGCAGGGTTTAACATGGCAATCCTTATGAGCTCCTCTTGAGGACATTCTCAACTTAGATCACTAGGACACAGTTTCCTTCTATAATCAACAATACACACTATAAGTGATATCATTTCCCAACTTATCGGGCTTATTGATTCATCGAACTAAATCTCACCCATTGATAAATTAAAGAAATAAATATCAAATATATGTGCTTGTTATTATATTAGGATTAAGAGCACACACTTCCATAATAACTGAGGTCTTTGTTTCTTTATAAAGTCAGTATAAAAGAAACGACCTCTAATGGTCCAACTCAATACACTCTAAGTGTACTAGTGTAATTATATAGTTAAGATAAACTAATACCTAATTACACTACGACCTTCCAATGGTTTGTTCCTTTCCATTATGGTCGTGAGTTACTGTTTATAATTTATAAGGTACTGATAACATGATCCTCTGTGTGTGACACCACACACCATGTTATCTACAATATAAATTAATTGAACAACTACATTTATCATAAATGTAGACATTTGACCAATGTGATTCTTATTTCTAGATAAATGTTTATATCAAAAGCTAGGCTTTTAGTATACACTCTAACAATCTCCCACTTATACTAAAAGACTAAGCTGCCATATCTGCTGCCATACATCTGATTCCCAACCCTTCAACATGTCCATCAAAAGCTCTCGCCTTAAGGACCTTAGTGAAAAGATCTATAGGTCATCATCTGATGCATTCTAGGCGGCAACAACTTCTCCTCGTTTATACGATTTCTCGTATTGGGTAGTAATTGCGCTCTATTGTGTTTACTTGCCTTATAGACTCATGGTTTCTTCGAGTTTGTTACTGCACCATTATTATTACAATAAATTGTAATAATCTTTGGACAAACTAGAAATCATATCTAAGTCTATCTTGAGGTAATTAAGTCATTCAACTTTTATGGTTTCCTCAGAGGCTTGCCATATACTAAGCTTCTATGGTGGAGTCCAGAAAAACACCTATGCTTATCACTCTTCCATAGTTATGACTTTACCTCCTAAAGTAAACACAAAACCTCGAGGTTGACTTATTATTGTCCCTATCCGATTGGAAGTCAAAATCCATGCAACCCACAGGGACCAAATTAACTGCCTTGTAAGCTAGCATATAATCTCTAGTTCCTCTAAGGTACTTTAATATATGCTTTACTGCAGTCCAATGTCCTTGTCTAGGGTTACTTTGATATCTGCTAACTATGCCCTTGGCAAAACAGATTTCTGATCTCGTGCATAGCATACATTAGGTTGTCTAACTGCCGAAGCATAAAGAACTGTCTACATGTCCTCAATCTCCTTTGATGTCATCGGAGACATCTCTTTAGATAAAGACACTCCATGCTTAAAAGGTAAGAAACCTTTCTAGGAGTTTTGCATGCTTAAAATGAGCAAGGATTTTTCCGATGTATCAAGCTTGGGATAAGTAAAATATATTTTTTCTTGCGATCCCTTATTACTTTGATCTCAAGAATATATACATTCTCCCAAGTCCTTTATATCGAATTGTTTGGACAACCATACCCTTACTTCTGACAACATTTTGATATTGTTTCCAACTACCAAAAATGTTATCTACGTATAGTACAAGAAATACCACCACGCTTCCATCACACCTTTTGTATACACAAGACTTATCCGGTTACTAAATCCATAGATCTGGATTACTTTGATAAACCGGATGTTCCAAGACCTTGAAGCTTTGCCTCAGTCCATAGACTGATTGAGCTTGCACACAAGATGCTCTTAGCCCTTTGCAATGAACCCTTCTGGCTGCTTTATATGGATGCTTTCTTCAAGACTTCCATTAAGGAATGCTGTCTTGACATCCTCTTGCCAAATAGATAAAAGAATCCGGATAGACTTAAGCATGACTACCAGTGAAAAAGTTTCCTTTTTCATCAAGCCTTGTTTTGAAAGTTACTACCTTCCTGTCTATCCCTCTTTTCCTATTATAGACCTTTTTACATCCAACTGCTTTTACACCATTTGGTAATTCTACAAGCTTCCAGATTTTATTAGAATACATATATTCTAATTCTTTTATTCATTACTCTTTGCCAAGATGCTGCATCTTTATCTTGGAGTGTTTCATCATATGACCGGAGATCAGGTTAATGTCCTCCAGGGATCGAGTCCAAAAACTCTCCCAAAACATGAACCTATTTAGGTTGCATAACAACCCTCCCACTACAACAAGACACTTTCTGTAATTGTGTATCAATTTGTGATACATGTTGCAGTTTTCTTGTGGTATCTCATCTTGTACAGTTGGTACTAGGTTAGACATGTCCTTTATAATTTCCTTAAGAATAAATTTACTTATGAGCATGTGGTTCATTATATAGTCCTTTTCTAAAAAATCAGTCATTGATGCTAACAATGACCTTCTGATTTTTAAGACTATAAACCTACTTTTGTTTATCTAGGATAACTTACAAACAAGTGAACTCCTATCCAACTTATCATTGTCTCTCTTTAACATATGTGCTGGATTACCCGAATCCGAATATGCTTCAAAATAGGTTTTCACCTATTCAGCAATTCTATATGAGTAGAAAGTTCTAACTTGGAAGGTACTATGTTCACTTTCGTTTTCAGAGTTTATCCTTAAAACAAATTTGGTAATTTTCTGAATAACTCATCATCTATCTAATTATTTCATAAGAGTCCTTTACCTTCTTTCTACTACACCATTCTGTTGGGGTGTACCAGGTGCAGTTAGTTGGGATTGAATCCCTACTTTTGATAAGTGACTCCTAAATTCTCCCAAGAGGTACTTGCCACTACGATCTTACCATAGTGACATTTACTTTAACATTTCTCCGCATCAGCCTTGTACTCTTTGAACTAATCAAAGTACTTAGTCTTGCGGTACATTAAGTAAATTTATTTGTATCTTGAATAGTTGTCTATAAAATAGACGAAATATTCAATACTACCTCTTGTTTGGATAGTCATAGGATCACACAAATCAGAATGAACCGATTTCAACATATCTTTGACTCCATACCCCTTGGACTTAAAAGCTTCTTGGTTATTTTCCTTCCAAGTAAGACTCGCAGGTTGGAAAGATTTCCACTACCAATGAACCCAAAAGTTCATCAGCTACCAATGAATCCTACTTAAGTATAACCTAACTTTAGGTGCCAAAGATATAATTGGTTCATTTTCGAATGTTGCTTTCTCTTAAAATTAGAAGATGTGTTACTAATTTCCATTTGTTGCATCGTGAGAGTTATTGGATTATAAATTGTCAACCATCATACCAGAATAGATAACTTCCCTATTTTTCTTGATAACAACTTTGTTATCAAAATAGACACAATATCTATAATAGTTTAGAAACTGAAATCAGGTTCTTTCTAAACTTGGTACGTAAAGACAATTACTTAAAATCCATATTTTATTTTTATCAAAGGATAAATATCTCCCACTGCAACAGCTACCACTTTTACAGTTGTGGACGGTGATTTACCTTTCATTTAGTTGTCGGGTTTTCTGGAACCCTGCAATGAATTGCAGACATGATTAATGGCATCTTGTATCTACACTCCAGGTTCTGGTAGATAACACCACTAGGCATGTTTCAACTAATGAATTAAATACACCTAAATTGTTCTTAGTTCTAAGAAGACAGTCTACCTTAATGTCCAAGTCCTATTTCCAATCATTACAATTGGGACTACTAAGTCTTTTCTATAGTATGACTACTAGGGATTGACAAACATCCTAAGAATCTCAAAAATATTTGGTCAAGATCAACTCCTTAAAATCTCCATGAATTTTGCGTATACAAAATCGAAGAGGAGATTTTATTCATTAATTTTATTATCTCGTCAACTTTACTTTATAACGAATAAAATTAATAGTTGATCTGTCTTTGATCAAATATTTGGTCAAAACTCTTTGAATTTAAAATAACATTGATTTCTCAAACAATATTATTTAAATTTACCAACACCTCAAACACCGTGAATTTTGCATGCCACGTTAGTGTGGACGTATACAAATTCATCATTTGTAAGAGGAGGGTTTTACCCATTGACTATCTTGTCAATATAACTTTTTGACAAATAAAATTACCTCAAACACCATGAATCTTGTATGCCACGTTAGTGTGGACGTATACAAATTCAAACATTTGTAAGAGGGGTTTATTAATTTTATTATATTGCCAATCTAGTTTTATGACAAATCAATAGTTGATTTCCTTTTGGTCACACAAGTGATAGTAGTGACTCCGTTGGGGAGGATACTATTAAATGTGTCTAAGTGTATATCATTACTTGACACTAAATCCATTAATAAGATTATGCCCCTTCCGTTGGGGAAGATCACACGCTCTTAATTAACTTCCTATAGTCATCCAAAAATGGAAGTCTGTTCTAGTGATCCACAAACAAGCTCATCCGTTATGGAGGAAGGCACTCAGAGCCAACGCGCAAGCTTGTTTGCATCACTTACAAACCAGTAATGGAGACCATGGGATTTACTTAAAAATCCCTCTCCCACTTAGTTATTTATAAATGAGGAATTTTAACTATACTAGCCTACTAAATATGCATACTAACAAGCACACACAACACAGCATAAAAAGTAATAAATAGAAAAACTAATTTTCAACTATTATGACTTTTATCTATTGCTGTCCTCCGTGTGTCACCAACCCTAGCTGCTGCCATCTTTGGCCACCGGGTCTAGTTGTCGCATCCATCTTGCTCCTTGTTCCGCTGCGCCTCTGGTCCTTAAAGTTCCACGCCTTGCAAGACTCGATCCATGACATAAATAGAATTTTACATTTTTCGATCCTATATTCCTCGAAGGAATGTACATGTATCTAGATCAAAAAATAAAATCCTAATAAAACTAAATACAGCTCCTGCTGTATTTTATAATACAATCATGCACACACAATAAAATGCCCTTGACATATCCAAGGGTCCAATCACACACATAATAACTATAAGCCATAATAGTTGGATCCTGCATCCACAAAGTTAGCACATCCTACTATTAATCTGCCTAAATTATGTATGACATGTGCATAATTAAACTAATACCAAATACACAGAGGCAATACCCTAGCTCTGATACCAATTGTTGGTTGCTACTCGGAAAACCTAGAGGTTCCACTGTACAAAAAATTTGTACAAAGGTCTGAACCTTTTCCTAGCTACCATGTGTTCTTTTAAATTAAATTTTGGATCGCCTGCGGAACTTAACACGTTTGATCCAAAGCTTAATCTATTTGTTCTTTAAGGTTTAGACTTGGATCTCCTGCGGAACTTAACACGTTTGATCCAAATCACCTAAGTTATTAATTCCATTAAATATTAATTTCCATAATTGGTTCCAGTACTGACGTGGCGAGGCACATGGCCTTCTTGGATATGGGAACAACCACCACCGACTAGACAAAACCTTTTATAGAAAGCTAATATTTAATTTCCTAAAATAACTTTAGGTCAACCAAAAAGAACAATCAAATCACAAGGAAAAGAAAAATAAAAGAACACAACTTCGAAAAACATATTCGAAATACTAGAATCGTAAGCCTCTTGTATTTGGTATTATTTCCATAAATAACTAGCATGATGCGGAAAGGAAAAATTACTAGTTATACCTTCTAAAAAGACCTCTTGATCTTCTACAGTATTCCTCTTCTAACCTCGGACGTTGTGTGGGCAACGATCTTCCGAGATGAGAACCACCAAGCACCTTCTTCTTCCTTGCAAGTTTCGGCCACCACAATTCTCCAAGAGAAGTAGAGGTCCGGCCACCACCACCAAGCTCCAAGGGATGCAAGAAACAAAACCACCTTTCTCTCCTTCTTCTCCTAGCTAGAACCGGCCACCATCAAGAGCTCCAAGAGAGGTTGCCGCCGGCCATAAGAAGAAGAGAAGAGGAAGAAGCTAGGGCCGACCACCAAGGAGGAAAAGAGAGGAAGAATAATAGAGTTGATCACCGTGAAGGCACCTCTACCCCCTCTTTTATAATCCTTGGTCTTGACAAATAAGGAAATTTTAATAAAAATTCCTTAATTCTTTTGTCATAAAAAAGAAAAATTATTTTAATTAAAAATAATTTTCTTCTTTTAATAATAATGGCGGCCACTTAATTTCCCAAAACAAGGAAAATTTAATTCACACAAGAATTAAAACTTCCTAATTTGTTTCTAGAAATTTATAAAATTTCTCCAATAATTTTATCCCTTCATGATTGGTTAATAAAAAGGAAATTTTATAAATTAAAATTGTTCTTCTAAACATGTGGATAATTTCCAAAGGAAAGTTATCTCTAAAATCTCTTTTAATCTACAAATAAGGAAAGATATCAAATCTTTTCTTAATCTTTTAGAAACTAATAAAAGAGAATATTTAATTTTAAACTTCTCTTTTAAATTATTATCATGGTCAAAAGGAAAGTTTTTCTTAAAAATAAAATCTCCTTTCAATCTACAAATAAGGAAAATTTCAAATCTTTTCTTAATCTTTTGTAGAAAGCTTTAAAAGGAAAGATTTAATTTTTAAACTCTCTTTAAAACTATGATATCCATATAAGAAATAATTTTATTAAAAATCCCTTTTTAATATGATGTGGCCGACCACCTAAACTTGGGCTCCAAGCTGTTGGTTGGCCACCTTAAGGCTCAACCTTTAGGCTTGGCCGGCCCTAAGCTTGAGCTTCAAGCTTAGCTTGGCCGACCCCTATTGGTTGGGTAAGAAGGTGGGTATGTGGTGGGTATAAATCTCTATATACAAGAGGCTACGATAGGAACCGAGAGGAGGAATTGGTTTTGGTCTCCCGATGAAATTAAGCTTCCCGTGTTCGCCCCGAACACACAACTTAATTCCATCAATAATAATTCATTCCACTAAAGAACTATTATTGAACTACCGCACCAATCCCAAATTATATTTTGGGCTCCTTCTTATTATGAGTGTGTTAGTCTCCCTGTGTTTAAGATGTCAAATGTCCACTTATTAAGCGAGTTACTGACAACTCATTTAATTAATATCTTAGTCCAAGAGTAGTACCACTCAACCTTATCGTCATGTCGGACTAAGTCCACCTGCAGGGTTTAACATGGCAATCCTTATGAGCTCCTCTTGAGGACATTCTCAACTTAGATCACTAGGACACAGTTTCCTTCTATAATCAACAATACACACTATAAGTGATATCATTTTCCAACTTATCGGGCTTATTGATTCATCGAACTAAATCTCACTCATTGATAAATTAAAGAAATAAATATCAAATATATGTGCTTGTTATTATATTAGGATTAAGAGCACACACTTCCATAATAACTGAGGTCTTTGTTTCTTTATAAAGTCAATATAAAAGAAACGACCTCTAATGGTCCTACTCAATACACTCTAAGTGTACTAGTGTAATTATATAGTTAAGATAAACTAATACCTAATTACACTACGACCTTCCAATGGTTTGTTCCTTTCCATTATGGTCGTGAGTTACTGTTTATAATTTATAAGGTACTGATAACATGATCCTCTGTGTGTGACACCACATACCATGTTATCTACAATATAAATTAATTGAACAACTACATTTATCATAAATGTAGACATTTGACCAATGTGATTCTTATTTCTAGATAAATGTTTATACCAAAAGCTAGGCTTTTAGTATACACTCTAACATCTCTGACCTAGTCCAGAGAATGAGCTACCGAGCCCTCTCCGACTTCCACGTCTGGTCCAGAGAACGAGCTACCGAGCCCTGTCGGACCTAGTCCAGAGAACGAGCTACCGAGCCCTCTCCGACTTCCACGTCTGGTCCAGAGAACGAGCTACCGAGCCCTCTCTGACCTAGTACGGAGAACGAGCTACCGAGCCCTCTCCGACTCCCACGTCCGGTCCAGAGAATGAGCTACCGAGCCCTCTCGGACCTAGTACGGAGAACGAGCTACCGAGCCCTCTCCGACTTCGTCCGGTCGGACCCGGCCCTCTCCGGACCTGATCCGGAGAACGAGCTACCGAGCCCTCTCCGACTCCATCCATCGGAGAATGAGCTACAGACCCTCTCCGGCCTAGTCCGAGGAGGCGACTCTGAGCCCTCTCGGCCTAGTCAGGAGGCAGGCTGAGCCCTCTCCGACTCCATCCAGTCTAGAGAACGAGCTACCGAGCCCTCTCCGACCTCCCATGCCAAGCTTCCATACTTGGACTTTTCCCCGTGCCAAGCTCCCTGCTTGGACTTTTCCCGTGCCAAGCTCCCTACTTGGACTTTTCCGTGCCAAGTCTCCATACTTGGACTTTTCCCGAATCAGGTCAACTCAAGTCGGGTCAACCAGGTCAACCTTGACCAAAGGTTGCACCCACAATCCCCCAAGTTCCTATTCTTGTCAAACATCAAAATACAACTTCTATATTCTTGTCAAACATCAAAATATACCTCGAGTCAGGTCAACTCGAGTCGGGTCACCCAGGTCAACCTTGACCTAAGGTTGCACCAACATATATGACTTGGGGAGCAAGTCATCTCTTAAACTCAATAAGTAAAGTCAATCTGATTCATTACCATTAAGATTAAGTTTGGTTCAAAACCAACCCATCTTGGCTCATAATTAAACTAAACTCTTTTGGTTTATTATTAAACTAAGTTGTTTTATAACTAAATCAAACCTCTTTTAGTTTATTTTCAAACCATAATGGATCCATATCTCCTACAATAGTCATGTCTCATCCGTGCTTCCGTTCTGACAAATATCTTTCCATATTTTTCCTTGCTGTTTAGTCCTATCAAACTCTCTCTCTCTCTCTCTATTTGAGAATCCAATTCTCAACTCGTTTTAAGTCTCTAAGATAAACTCATAGTACGTGTGACCCTATAGACTCCTAATTATTTTGGTCATTCATAATTAACCATTAATTATGAAATGATCATGAATGATACCTATTAGTACATCATGATCCCAAATTGATTGAAAAATCACAGTTGATTCCATAACCATTTTTGAACCCTTCAGCGGCTACAATGAGCTATGACTCATTCCTTTCACTCGTCTTATACCCACTTGGTTCATGATATGATTTGTGTGTCAATCTCCGCTAGACCGACTACGTCACACCTAGCCCAAGTAATATTTTCTCATCATGCGGATTCAAGTTACTCGTACATGTGTCCAAGAGTTCAATACTCTTAACACGTGATACTTTGGCCAAAGACTTTGAATAATAATCCTGCCAAGTGGTCATAGGGTATACTGTAAGTACCATGTAGTAGTTTTAGTGTGATCAATCAAATCAAGTTAGGTCATGTTGTGTTTTGATACTTGTGTTTAAGTGTGCAGGAACTTAGGAGCACAAGTAGTCAAGCAAAATACACAACTAGCGAGAAGGGTGGCACGGGAAAGAGTCAACGGGCTCGGTGCATCTAAGAGACAAGGTGTTGCGGAAGAGTACACTAGCGGATGAAAAGGAAACGCGCGGCATTTCTGAGGGACGAAAAGCCAGAGCAAAAGATTGTGTTGGAGCAATCTGGATACCCTAAATTTTTATGTTTGGGCAAAGATTTAAGTTAGGTTTATTGTTGTATTTGATATGCATTGTCAGTGTGCAGGATACAGATACAACAAGGAGAGTTCAAGTGTGATCTTGGCAAAGGAGAAAAGTTCAAGGGTGAGTCTTAACAGTCTAAGTCCAAACATGTAGTCTTGGCAACGTAAGTCCAAGTGTGACTTGGCAATGGATGAAGTCCCGGAGGCGCGACCTCTTGGCAAAGGAAGACCCAACAACAATGATCAGGCCGATGGAAGCTCCAAAAGGTAAGGCATGAAGGATGGGGAGGCATCTGAGGGACGCGAGGCTGATGGAGGAGGGTAGGAGGCTAGGTCTAGGTTGTATGGGCAAGAACAAGTGCATAAGACTGCACTCAGGATAAAATTTCAGGGTACTATAGCAATAATGTAGCGTTACCGTAGCGTTACTAAAGCAGTCGACTGGTATTTTCATCAGTCAACTATTAGTCGACCGTTGACTTATAACAGTCAAATTTCACTTAGGACCAGTCGATTAATGGTTGTATCAATCTACTGGTGGCGAGAAAATAGCTTGATGTTTTTCTCCCGAGCTCTATTTAATAGAGTTCAGGATGCTTGAGCAAGTTGACGAAATTAGTGATGATTAACCCTAATTAGAGTCTCTAAGTGCTCAAGTGATTTAGTGTGGTCTTGTGCGAGTTGTGGTGAGATTTTTTCACCCACAAGGAGCTACGTGAGCTAGCCAAAATTATCGAGGATTAATCCACCAATAGATTGAGGTTTCGTCCATCTTACAGACACGCTGTGGAGTAGGAGCCTTAATTTCCGAATCACATTAAATGTGTAGGATCAGAAAGAACGTTAGAGGGAGTGAATAGCGAATTAATCGAAGTACGCAGCGGAAGGAAAAATGAACCAATGCTAACAAACCAAGTTTTATTTGGTTTGGAGCCTTCGACGACTTCTACTTCAAGGCCCGCACTCGTCGGGTGATTTCATTGGGTAATCTACTAACAGTTTGCAAAAGATTACATGAGTTAAGTACAAGAATTGAAATAAAATTTACCAACAACAACAATAAAATGGAAAAGTCTTGGTCACCAGTTGTCGGTGGAGCGTAGTAGCATTGCGAGAGCCTTTTCGAAGCACCGAGCAAGAAGAACACTTGTAGTAATTATCGTTCTAAAGCTCCAAATCGAGGGCCTTTAAATAGATCCATTTTGGGCACCTGGAACTGTGAGGAATCAGTGGCCGACCAGAAGGGGGGTTGGATAGCTAGGTCACCCCCAACCTCTTTTCTTCTCTACAAAAGATTAGTGCACACGCGGAAATACAACTAACTAATGAAAACAATAAAGAAAGAATACCAAATCGCTAACAAGCTCGATGTAACGTGGTTTGGAAATTGCTTGCTCCTACTCCACGGCGTGTCCTTGAGGTGCACGAGCCCTTGATCCTTCGGTGGATCAATCCCCGGCAATCTCTGGCTAGAGCTTTCTCCTTCTCGGTGGAGCAAACCTCTCACAAAGGATCTTTTCCTCTTTACAATGATGAACTTAGGTTTAGGAGGAAGAAAGTAAGCTTGGAAGCTTTGGGCAATGACGAGTTATTCAACAAGCATGAGTGACCTCCTTCAAGTCCCAAAGCTTCCCTTAAATAAGAGGAGAGAGTTGATCATCATATCAACTCATCTCAGCACTAGTCGACTGACAAAACCATCAGCCGACTGGTGTTACTGTTAGAGGTAGCTAACAGTCATTTACTAGTCGACTGCATGTTTTATCAGTCGACTGGTCGCTTCTGACTGAGTGAACAGAATGCTTCTGTTTGCTGCCAGTCGACTGCGCAGTCGACTGGTGGTCGACTGGTGCAGTCGACTGCTAAAAGTTGCAACCGACTAGACTGCACCTTATTACACACTCACACTCATCCTCTCCGGAGTCGCCCTTGAAGTCCTCTTCCTCGGCCTTCGTCCCTAAGATGCACCCGAGCCCGCGGCTCCTCTCCGTGCCATCCTTCACGTTGCCTTGAAGTCTACTTCCCTTGGCTCCACTCCGTTGCTCCTCGTCCGGCGATCCCTCAGATGCCTTCCACACCATCCTTCACCGACTCAAGGATTCGAGCCTTAGGATGAGCTTCCCAAGCTTAGTTGCACCAAGCTCCTCATGTATGTTTCACCAAGTCCTGCAAGATTCAAACACACATATCAAACATATATGAAAGCCTAACTTAAACTCCTTGACACACACATCAAAACCATGATCGTACCGATCAAACTTGGGTCGATTGCACCAACAATCTCCCCCTTTTGATGTGTGGCAATATGTTTAAGTTAGGCATTAATAACAACATGAAAATTAAAAGCAATATGTAAACATGAAACATAATTCCCAAGCTCCCCCTTAACATATGCTCTTCAACCTTAATTTTCAAGTTTTGCACATAGTTGCACATAGTTAGGTTTCTAATTTAAACCTACCCATTTCTCCCCCTTAGACACCATCAAAAATTGTACCAAACATGTACATATACCAAGGTATCAATGTGGACTTAAAATTTCCCAAAACCAGCTCTTGACAATGCTGGAAAACAGGTACCAGTCGACTACCATCTGTTACAGTCGACTAGCACATTACTAGGCTGAATTTCAACTTTCCGAAGTCAACTTCAGAAATGCATAAATTTTTTTAGAAAATTCGAAAAATCATGAAATTTTGAACACATATTTCTTATAATGTTATTTAACAAGGAAAAATATGCTTCCATGAAAATTCATCATAGTTTTGAAGTTTTGATAAAAACTCAAACACCTTGAAAAACACTCAAGTTTGTATCAAATTAAACCCTAGTTTTGAATTCATATGTTTCAAAATAACTATCCACTGTAAATAAAACATAGAATTGTTTTCAAAATATTTGAAATGTCCAACTATGATCCATGGGCAAGATGTCCATTAATTAAACATTTATTTTCCCCATAGTTAGCCTATGATCACTAAAAATTTGATACATTTCATAACTCATCAAAATGCCATAAGCATAAGTGAATTATTTGTATCATCATAATATCTCACATTTATGGTTAGAAAATAATGTAAGTCATTGTGAGATAAAGGTAACCTCTACTTAGCCCTTTTGATCATAAATCTCTATCAAGGCTAAGTGTTCCCCCTTAAGGTCTCAAATCAACCATTTTTCAAGGATTTGAATAATTATTTTTATGGTTGACTTGACCTAAAATCCTCTAACCCTTGAGAATTGATTTTGGCACCCAATAGAAATTCTTTCTAATTGGGTTAACCAAATATTCCTTGGGGATCCATTTTCCATCTATGGTCTTGGTTTTTGATTGCCTCCTAGCAAGTAGACAATGGTAGGTCTTTTCATTGTTAGGTTCATCCTAACCCATTTTTCTTAAAGTTTGCCCTTTGGCTCCCAATGATCATGTTTAGGGTTTTAGAGTCAATTTCAAATTTTCTAAGGGCATTGGTAAGGTATTCTACCTTTTCCCTTAATTTCCTATTTTCCTCTTCTAAACATGAATCATTTGAACTAGAAGAGGAAGAAACATGCAAATCATTATCCTTAATAGGCATGGATTCTAATTTCTCCTTAGGCATGCAAATATCATTTTTCAAAGATTTGTTTTTCCTTTTGACCTTAAACAAATCATCATTTGTACTTTTAATAACTTTAATTAAAACATGGGGAGGAAGATTGTATACCTCACTTACCGAGATGTCCGAATCCGAAGTTTGTCCTCCTCCTTCACTTGAGCTCCCTTCTTCATCTTCACTTGAGCTCCTTCCTTCTTCTTGTTCGGATGAGGTGGAGGCTACATTATCAATTCCCATTAGAGCAAAATTGACTACATGATGCTCTTCTTCCTCTGATTATGATGATGGATCATCCCATGTTGCTTTTAGGTTTTGAGCCTTTTTCCCTTTTTCTTTTGTCTTCTTCTCCTCCTTTTTCTTCCCTTCCTTCTTCTTCAAGAGAGGACAATCATCTCTTATGTGTCATTCTCCTTGACAATTATAGCAAATGATCTTCCTTGTCCTACTTTTGCTTCTAGAACTTTTCCTAGCATGAGATTTGTTAGAAGAAAAAGATTTAAATGTCTTTCTCATCTTCCTTACCATATATGCCTCTTGATCGCTATCCATTGAGGCACTTGATTCTTCGGAGTCGGAAGATGTTGGTGATGACGATTTCTTCTTCTTTCATTTTCCCCTGTTTGCCAGAAGGGCTACTCCTCTTGATCTATGAGCTTCTCAATCTAATCCTTCAACTCTTGTTTCGTGAAGCTCCATTGTTGAGAAGAGTTCATCTAGAGAGGATTTCTCTAGGTCCTTTGATATGTAGTATGAATCTACAATGGAGCTCCAAGTTGTGGTTCTTGGGAAAGCATTTAGGGCTTTCATTATCATGTCTCGATTTGAAAGTGTCTCACCTACACTTGTTAGCCCATTAATAATTTCCTTAATTCTAGAATGTAAAATTGATACATTTTCTCCTTTCTCAAGCTTGATATTGTTGAGTTGAGTTCGAAGGAGATCTCTTTTAGCTAATTTTGCTTCCGATGTCCCGCTCCACTAGCTTTTACCACAAGTCTTTGGCACTTGTATAGTTTCCAATTCTTGTTACTTCTTGTTGTGGAAGAACATGTAGTAGGTGATGCATTGCCTTGGAATTTGCTAGATGCTCTTCTTTTTGCCTTTTGGTCTATCTTGTTATGTCGATTGTCTCATTGCGTTCATCCATGGGTTCTTCAAAATCACTTCTCATGATTAGCATAATGGCAAAATCGGTATTGAAAAATACCTCCATTTTCTTCTTCCATCATGAGAAGTCCCCTTCGAATTTCGGTGGATGAATGTTTGAGCCGGCCATTTTGATGAAGTGCTCTTCTCGGTGATTAGTCTGTTGAAGGACGTCCTCGCTCTGATACCACTTGAGAGGGATCGGTGGCCGGCTAGAAGGGGGGTTGGATAGCTAGATCACCCCCAACCTCTTTTCTTCTCTACAAAATATTAGTGCACACGCGGAAATACAACTAACTAATGAAAACAATAAAGAAAGAATACCAAATCGCTAATAAGCTCGATGTAACGTGGTTCGGAGATTGCTTGATCCTACTCCACGGCATGTCCTTGAGGTGGACGAGCCCTTGATCTTTCGGTGGATCAATCCCCAGCAATCTCTGGCTAGAGCTTTTTCCTTCTCGGTGGAGCAAACCTCTCACAAAGGATCTCTTCCTCTTTACAATGATGAACTTAGGTTTAGGAGGAAGAGAGTAGGCTTGGAAGCTTTGGGCAATGACAAGGAGTTATTCAACAAGCATGAGTGACCTCCTTCAAGCCCCAAAGCTTCCCCTAAATAAGAGGAGAGAGTTGATCATCATATCAACTCATCTCAGCATCAGTCGACTGACAAAACCATCAGTCGACTGGTGTTACTGTTAGAGGTAGCCAACGGCTACTTTTCAGCACCAACGGTTGGCCAACGGTCATTTACCAGTCGACTGCATATTTTATCAGTCGACTGGTCGCTGCCGACTGGTGCAGTCGACAGGTGCAGTTGACTGCTAAAACATGCAGTCGACTGGTGCAGTCGACTGCTAAAAGTTGCAACCGACTAGACTGCACCTTGTTACACACTCACACTCATCCTCTCCGGAGTTTTCCTTGAAGTCCTCTTCTTCGGCCTTCGTCCCTCAGATACACCCGAGCCCGCGGCTCCTCTCCGTACCATCCTTCACTTTTCCTTGAAGTCTACTTCCCTCGGCTCCACTCCGTTGCTCCTCGTCCGGCGGTCCCTCGGATGCCTTCCACACCATCCTTCACCGACTCAAGGATCCGAGCCCTAGGATGAGCTTCCCAAGCTTAGTTGCACCAAGCTCCTCATGTGTGTTTCACCAAGTCCTGCAAGACTCAAACATACATATCAAACACATATGAAAGCCTAACTTAAACTCTTTGACATACACATCAAAACCATGATCGTACCGATCAAAATTGGGTGATTGCACCAACCTCTAGGCGCCTGGACCACATAACTCGGCCAATCGACGTGCTCCACGTAAGCTTGTAGATGAGTTTTCGGGTCCAGGTGCCTGGATCAAGTCTAGGCACCCGGACCGCCTGGGTGCCCGCGGCTGTGCTTAAGCGAGCCTTCTCCGGGCGCTCGTACTAGTTCCAGGCGCTCAGAGTTCTTTCTCCAGCAGCCTTCTTCCTACAAGAAAAGGTTAGTCTAGATAATTAAAGTTTATATCTACCCTGCAAAATAAAGTTAGCACAACATAATAGATAGGATAGTAATTAGATCATGTCTCCTCAAGATCAGGATCTAATCAAGATCTCAACTTAGGCTTCCCAAATTGGCCTAAGTTTGATCGATGCCTACAGTTCCCTCAATGGGGAACACATCCTCACCGAGTCACTCTCCTTTAGTGACTTACCTTTACTTACCTGCCAAACATCTGGACCTTTAGACCTGTTTGGATTTTCTCTGGCCTTGCTTAATATCTGACCAAGCTAATATACTAAGACTTGTCTGCAACACTGAGTTAGCACAATATATATAAAAATAATAAGGAAAAAATAGTGTTAGCATTATTAATAATTTGCTGGTTCGGTCAACCGCAATCACATATTACCTAGGGTTACCTCCCCCTAGGGATGCTCATCTTCATACACTTGGACTTCCATTGCCTAGCTTCACTCACCAGGACTTGCATCACCTAGCTTCACTCACCAGGACTTCCACCACCTAGCTTCACTCACTAGGGTCTGACTTCACTTATCTGGACTTCTACCACCTAACTTCATTCACTAGGGCCCGACTTCACTCATCAGGACTTCCACCACCTAGCTTCACTCACTAGGGTCCGACTTCACTTACCAAGACTTCCACCACCTAGCTTCACTTACTAGTGTTGGATCGAGACGCGCTAAAGGGGGGGTGAATAGCGCTCGTGGCTAAAACGTTCGATTAACGTAAAACTTATCGGAGTTAAAACAACGCAGCGGAATAGTAAACAAATACACAAAAAGACAAGAGAATTTACTTCGTTCGGAGCCTGTAACGACTCCTACTCGAAGGCCCGCGATCCTTGATCGCTTTCCGTGGGCAACAACTATAAGCTCGACAAGAGTACAAGTATTACAGTTAAGTATAATGAAAAAGTACAGTTATACCGACGACAATATCGTAATCTGAAGATTTCGGAGCTCCGGGTCGTCGGTGTCTCGTAGCAGCACTTCGGGATCAGAGAAACTCTGTACAAGCCGAATTTTGCAGGCCGGAGCAGGGGAAGGCCTGTGGTATTCGACATGGACATGAGTGCCGGAGACTTCTTGCCCTGTTCTATCTGCTCAAGGCGCCTCCTCAGGCGCTCGACCTCAAGGGAATCTTAGTGAACGGCAATGGCTGGGCCAATGCCGCGACGATCGACGTCATCTACGAGGTTCTTCACATGTGGTCCGCGACGACATTCCGGTGGGTCTGGGAAGTGTCACCGCTCTAGGCATCCGAACCTCGGCTGCAAGTTCGCACAGCCATTCCGCACGGGAACGGCTCACCTACTCCACTCAGGAGATTTACCTGTTGCCAGTGCGATCCTCCAGATCGACTGGACTTTTCGCCTAGGGTTGCCACCCCCTAGGACCTAGGGTTACCGCCCCCTAGGGTTTTTCTCCACCTAGGGTTACCACCCCCTAGGACCTAAGGTTGCCGCCCCTTAGGGTTTTCCTCCACCTAGGGTTGCCGCCCCCTAGGACCTAAGGTTACCACCCCTTAGGATTTTCCTCCACCTAGGATTACCGCCCCCTAGGACCTAAGGTTACCCCCCCTTAGGATTTTCCCCTGCCTAACCGCAGTTAGGACTTTCCTGAAACACTCATTCAATATATTAGATAACAAGGAATCTTAACTTTGAATCCCTTTGCCATTATCAAAACTGAGGTTCGATCGTCGGATGCTTACTGCACCAACAACTAGGGCCAGACTTCACTCACCAGGACTTCCACCTGCCTATCCTTTGGTTAGGACTTACCCTTGCTAGTCAATTTTCTCTTCCAAACATTAAACCCTTGGTCAAACTGACCAGACTAAGGTACATTGTCAAACATCGAAACCCTAGAGGTCGATTGCACCAACAAAACGAACGTGTATTGATTTACTTTCTTGTTTATTGTTTTCTAGAGTTAGCTTTCCTTTTGTTTGTTAGTATTTTTATTTCCGTTGTGACTAATAATTGTGGGAAGCTATTCACCCCTCTAGCGGCGTCAAGGTCCCAACAGATTGCTCGAGGAGAAGCCCGAAAGATGAGTTTGGGTGAGCCCAATTTCAGATGGCCGAGATCACCCAAGTGACTGGAGAAGGCGCCAGGACCGTCCAGGCGCTCGGATCGTTCGAGCACCCTAACCGTCTGAGCGCCCGAACCATCCAAGCGCCCGGACCACCAGGGTGCCCAAAGGGCGCCTCGACGTTGCGAATCAACTTTTGGGTTCATGTCAGCAATGGTCCGAGCGCCTAGAGCGGGTTTAGGCGTAGATGGATTAAATTTTATCACTTGGTCATTGTGTAATCGTTGCATGGAGATAGAGTTTTACCACGCTGGGAGCACCCAAAGAGGGTCCAGTGCCCGGATCATGCCACGTTAACAAATAGTCAAATTCGACCAGTGGACTATAAATAGAGTCCTGGTCTTCTTCATTTCAAATAACACACTTCGTATTCTTTCTTGTTTCGAACTATTGTACTCTCAACGCTGTAAAAGGCTTCTTCACCTTCATAAAAGGAGAACTTACTACTGGAGTTTAACTCTCTTGGATTAGTAAACATTCTCGGTTGCAAACCAAGTAAACTTGGAGTCTTCTTTTACTTGTTATGTTATTAGTTCTTATTAACTGTGTGTTTGTCTTTACTAAGGTCGAAAGCAAAAGAAAGTATAAATTTGATTTTAGGACAATTCACCACCCTCTTGTCGACCGTACAAAACCTGTATATATATCTTCTTGTAAGGAGTAGTAAATCTTTTGTTGGCTATTCAAATATCTTCAGACACTTCGACTTATACCCAATCATCCCGGGTTTACATCTCCACGGATATGCTTGCTTAAGATATCAAAGTATAAGTAAGTCTTCATAACCAAGATAACTTGAATACCTCAAGTTGAAGAAAACCTACATTTAAGCTACAATAAAAGCTTCATTGACATATTCATATACGTAGAGAATCATATAAAGTCTTATAATAAGTCATTCTAATGAACTAGTTACCATAACTAACATCCACAGTTAACTCTCAGCTCGACATTCTAATGTCTCCAGCTAGTGAGAAATAGCTGCTTGGTTAAACTAAGAAGTATAATTTGTATTAGTCCCACAGAATCGATGATGTCCAAACATATCAATTCATCGATTAAGGAAGATTTCAATATATTTATAATTACACCGGTAAAAAAGGATTCTCACTAATCATGATTCAATTATAAATTATCTCATACTATGAATCATATTATAAATATATAATAAATAAATTTAAAATCTAATCAAATACCTATAAAATATACACTCAAATAATAAATATTTTTTATAAATATAACCGTTCCAATGTATTGATTTCGAATATCATACGGTTCCCGGGAACTAGCCCATGGCTAGCTCCGGGGAAATTATTTCAGATATACTGACATTTGTTTCTTAAACACTCGGCTTTAATGCTGGTAGCGCCCACCTTGTTTTTTTTACGCGCAAATGGAATCAAACACCTTTTCCACAAGAGTTCCCCACGAGTCAGCAATATATAATACTGCTTTATCAAAAGATAATTTTCGGTGATGGTGGCTAATAAAAACGTAAAGACGGCGACTGATGCTGACGGCAACGTCGGCAAGGGGGACAGCCAGGCGCTCCATCATCTCTCACAAGGTTGATGCGTTTGTCCGAATGAACAGCGCCGTGAACAAACTCGATACCTCCAGTGCATATGTAGCTAGCTACTCAAGTTTTGAAGGGCAAAATGTGCATCTGCAGCTAGTTACTCAATTTTTTAAGGGCAAAATAAAAAAGGTAGAAATCATATGTGCCTTTTTCCCAAACAAATTAAATAAACGTCTTTTTTATAATTCTATTCTAAAATTATCTCTTGATGCAGTGTTTTAGTAGAAATTATCAGATAATTACTATTGATCCAGTAGTAAAAATCCGGAATTCCATAAGAAGTCAACGCTGAGGGTAGGTCAAAGGATCTAGTGGTTCGCCGGAAAAGGGCAAGCCGACCGGACTCAGAAGAAAGGGAAATCTGATAGTAAAAGGCACCCTGGTAGGGACCAGGGTTCCGACGCTCAAATAAAACAGTGCGTAAGGACCGAGCGGAAGGACGCTCGGCGGGCCGAGCACCCCAGTCAGACGGTGGGTAAAAGACGGGGATATCTGCTGACAGCCGTCAAGTCGTATGGCTATGCCATACTTCTAGTCTGACAACGGGTGGTCCTGCCGTCACATCAAAGAACATGCTCGACTGTGGCAGCATGGTGTCAGGTAAGCTCTCTGACAAGTGCATACCATGGTATGGGCTGCTGACACGTACGCGCCTCGGTAGACGTGCATCAGTTCCTTCTCCATCCTATATAAAGAGGCTATTACTTCGCCGAAGGTACGCATAATACAAATTTGGCAGCCACTTTCTCCACCACTTACCTGACTTGAGCGTCGGAGGGTCGTCGCCGGGAACCCTTCCCGGCTAGACTTTTGTGCAGGATCGCCGGAGCTTCGTTCGACTAGCCGGAAGTTCACTCCAACGATTGGGAGCGTGCCGCGTGCCCAGTGTCCCTTGGTTCAGCGATTCGGACAGGATCAAATTGGCGCCTTCTGGACGCCCCTGCATCCGATCGAAACAATGGACGGCGGGACGACAACACACGGTGACGCTTTCGAAGAACTCGGGTCGAGATAAGGGCCGCCAAAATTGTTGAACAAAAACAGAAAGCAGCGTCCGAGCAAGCAACATCTGCGTCGGGTGGCCGAGCGGAAGCACCTCCAGCCACCGTCGCATTCCACCGGGCCTTATTTCGCACCCCGGCCGGACCAGCTCGGAGATAGAGACTCTTCTTCAGATGAAATGCCAAGGCGAGAAAAGGGAAAGCTCACCGGGCGGATTCATCTCCGAGCGGACCAATCGCCAATTCTCGGAGGCTATTCTACGAGACCCTCTACCCAAGCACTACGTGCCTCCGGCGATAGGCGAGTACAATGGAACAACGGACCCGGATGACCATCCGGGTAAGTTTGACAACACGGCCACGCTCCATCAATACACCGATGGAGTGAAATGCCGCGTCTTACCACACTCTCTGGATCGGCTCAACGGTGGTTCCGAAGGTTGCCGGACGGATCCATCACGAGCTTCAAGGAATTCGAACGGCCTTCCTCCACCACTTCGCCAAAGGGCGGTATCAAAAGACAAGTGTCACTTGTTCGCCATCAAGCAAGAGCCGAGAGAATCGCCCGAGCTTACATTCACGATTCAACCAAGTGGCGATGGACATCCCAACGGCCACTCGGAGACGATGATGAACGCCTTCACACAAGGCTGCGGATGGGGACTTCTTCCGGTCGCTATCCGCCGCCCCAGATTATGATCACATGCTACATCGAGCCAACGAATATATAAATGTGGAAGAAGCGCAAGCCGGAAAAAGGAAGCTCCAGCCGAGCGGGCATCTACTCATGCCGAGCGGAAGCAGACACCGCTCAGCAGCCCCTAGAGGACCGAGGGCCGATACAATCCGATCCCCATGCGATCTCACGTAGGTGCCGGCCCGCCCAAGCCAAAGAAGAGGTGGACCCCTATGTTCTGCACCTTCCATCGGACGGATACGCACAACACGAGGGATTGCCAAGCCTTCCCTTTGTATCCAATCCTGTTCCTGGAAAGCCGAACGACGATCTCCTCCCATCGGCAGGAGACATAGGACCCATGAAACGGACCGACCCGCACCGAGAGACGACATCGGCAGACACCCGAGCGGCACCGATCTCCAAGGCAGGAGGGCGTCCAGAGAACGGCCACGACCGTCCGCTCGGAAGAGGAAAACCGAACAATACTTCCCGGGCGTCATTACTGGCGGGCCAACCGGAGGAGACTCAATCGAGCCGTGAAGGCGCGTCCGACACCGCAGATCCACGCGGTCAGAGCTAAGAGCGGCAAGTGGACCGAAAATCACTTTCGGACCCGAGGACTTGGAAGGAGTAGAAGTGTCCCACGACGCGCTGCTCATTAAAGCGGTAGTAGCAAATTATACCATTCACCGATATTTGTTGACACAGGAGCTCGGTCAACATCATATTCAAGAAGGCGTTCGATCACCTGCAAATTGATCGAGCCGAGCCGCTTCATGACGACCCCGCCTACGGGTTTATCGGCAACGGTTCACCGGCTTGACAGATCCGGCTAGCCACCTCACCGGGAGAGGAGCCGCCAGAGGACCAGGACAATAAACTTCGTGGTGGTCGACTCTCCATCATCCTACAACGTCATTTTGGGATGGGCGACCGGCGAATTCCGAGCGGTTGTCTCAACCTTCCACCGGAAGATAAAGTTCCCGTGGAGGACAAAGTAGGAGAAGTGAGTGGAGATCAGCTAGCTCGGCGGTGTTATATAGAGATGATCCGAGCAGAAGCTCGGAAGGCGCCCGAATCGAGGTAAATGCCATAACCGAGAAACCTCCGCTTAATTTATGATGAAAAGGAGGAAGTTCAGATCCATCCGACCCAACCGGAGGCCACGACTTTATCGCCGGATCCGGAGGAAGAGCGTATGAAAGTGATCCAATGCCTCCAAATAAATCATGATGTCTTTGTCTGGTCGACACATGAGTTGCCCGAATTTCGCCAAGCCTCGACGCAACATGAGTTGCATGTCCGACCGGACGCCCGGCCGATGAAGCAGAGAAAAAGGGACTTCAGTGCCGAACAAAATGCCATCATCCGAGCGGAAGTAGAAAAACTTCTGAAGGCCGGCCACATACGCGAGGTGCAGTTCCCGAGCTGGCTGGCCAACGTAGTATTGGTCTCCAAGCCGGGCGGCAAGTGGAGGGTCTGCATCGACTTTCGAGACCTAAACAAAGCATGCCCCAAGGACTTTTATCCTCTGCCCCGGATAGATCTCTACGGCTGGCTGCGAATTAATTTGCATGCTTGACGCCTACCAAGGATATCATCAAGTGCCGCTCGCCTGGGAGGATCAAGAAAAAGTAAGCTTCGTAACGGCCGACGGCACATATTGCTACAAAGTGATGCCGTTCGGATTGAAGAATGCCGGGGCCACCTATCAACGCTTGATGAACAAGGTGTTCAAGGAGCAAATCGGGCGGAATCTGGAAGTTTATGTGGACATCAAATCCGTCCGAGCGGCCGATCTTTTCAAGGATATGGAAGAAACCTTCCGAACGCTGCGCAAATATGGAGTCAAGCTAAATCCCCAGAAGTGCCTGTTCGGAGCTAAAGGAGGGCGTTTCTTGGGGTATATAGTGACCGAGCGGGGAATCGAAGCAAATCCCAGCAAGGTGAAAGCACTGCAAGACATGCCGCCCCCAAGAAATACAAGAGAAGTGCAAAGGTTGACCGGCCGGATAATTGCTTTATCCAGATTCATCTCCAGAACCGCCGACCGGAGCCTGCCATTCTTCAAGATCCTGCGCAAGGCTACTAAGTTCCAGTGGGATGAAGAGTGTGACCAAGCATTTGAAGAGTTGAAGACATATCTAAATTCTCTGCCTGTGCTGGCCAAGCCGATCGTGGGTGAGTCACTGTATATGTATCTGTCGTCAACTGAGCATGCTGTAGGCTCAGCACTTGTGAGGGCGAGCGGCGAGGAGCAGCCGGTGTATTTTCTAAGCCACATTTTAAAAGACGCTGAATCTCGTTACACTGGGCTCGAGAAGTTGGCCTTAGCTTTGGTTCTAGCCGCTCGGCGCCTTCGACCGTATTTCTTGGCTCACACCATCATTGTCCGAACGAACAGTCCACTCGGAAGGGTGCTGTTGAATCCAGAAGCGTCCGGACGGCTTATCAAGTGGACGACAGAATTAAGTGAATTTGACATCCAATATCAGCCCCGCTCGGCGATTAAAGCCCAATCCTTGGCTGATTTTGTGACCGAAGTGCAAAGACCAGAGCCGGAGGCTATGTGGAGAATATATGTGGATGGATCCTCCACCCGCCAAGGTGGATCGGAATATTACTACTCTCACCTCGGGAGGAAAAGATGCACTTATCCATCCGCTAGATTACAAAGCGACTAACAATGAAGCCGAGTACGAGGCCCTTATAGCCGGATTGCAGCCGCCGCATGTGGGGCACGGTGACACTTTATTCGATTCACCGTTAGCCGCCAAGAACTCTCCGCACCTTTGAAATCAACTGTTCGGCTTAAGCTCTACCGAGGCCTTTGAAAACTCAAAGCTACTTTCGAGAGGTGCTTATTCGTAAGATTCTCGAACGGAGAACCAGGGCCGATGAGTTAGCCAAACTCATGAGCTCAATAACACCGGTCGCCATTCAGCAACCAATTGAAAAAACGCTGGTGGCGCATGTCGACTGGATGCAAGGCCTCACATTTCCAAGAGACTGAGGACACCTATTATAGAATTTCTCCGTGCACCACACCATCCGATGAATATGCAGGCCGGAAGAGCCGGTCGATTTACACTCATCGGAGATCACTTTACAAGAAAGCTTTCCGCTCAAATGTAAGCTCGGAGGACTCAGCTACATCCTCCAGAAGTACATCAAGGATCATGCGGAGGTCATCCGGAGGACGCTCGTTAGCCAAAAAGATCCTCTTAGCGGATACTTTTGGCCAACTTTACAAACAGATGCCGCTTGGATAGTATCTACTTGCCTTTCATGCCGGTATCACAACTTCTCTCACCGACCGGCAGAGGAGATGAAGGCATCAACCATCTCATGTCCGTTCGATCAATGGGGAATGGATATTGTGGGTCCATTTCATGGCGACCGGGCAGAGGAAATTTTACTAGTGGCGGTGGATTACTTCCAAGTGGGTGGAGGCCGAGCCGCAAGATTACTGAACAAATGGTTAAAAATTCATCGGCAACACATCATTTGCCGGTTCGGCATCCTCGCCAACTAGTTCCTGACAACGGGCGGCAATTCACATGGAAGATGTTAGAGGATTGGTGCAAGAGCTACGATTGAGCAACATTTCACATCCGTGGCCTATCCTCGAGCAACGGTCAAGACGAAGTCGCTAACCGGAAATTCTTCAGCGCGCTCGGCCCGACCATTTGGGAGGAGTTGGCGATGAAGTGCCGAGCCCCTGGGCCATCCGAACGACGAAAGAAGGAACAGAGTCACACTGCCCATTTGGTATATGGCGTGAGGTCATTCCTACGGTTGAGTTGAGTCAACCCGATCCGAGCTACGATGATGACAACGCCGAACGAAGAAACATGGAGCTGGACTTGGTAGAAGAGGAGAGGCGATAGGTTCCTTCCTGATGGCATACCGTCACGGATGAAGCAAAACTACAACCGTCGCGTCATCCCGATCATTCCAGGTCGGCGATCTTGTGTGGAAGAAGATCAAGCCGGTCGGTGTCGCCAAGCTTGAAGCTCCATGGGCGTGTCCTTTCAAAATCATCGAAAAGCTCCGCTGGAGGATGAGGATGGCCGACAGCTAGATAGACCGTGGAGTGCGAACCACCTCCAACCTTACCGGCGGGGTGAAAGGTGTATCACGTAAATCACCATGAGTACATTTTTGATTACTGAAAATGCAGAAATGAAAAGTCAAAAGAGCGAAAATAAGGCATTATCATCGAAAACGAAGCCCCGTGCCGGAGGTATATGGGTCGAGCCAAGCGCCGAAAATCGGGGCCCCGTACTGTTCGAACGGAGGTAAATTATCCGAGCCAAATGCTCGACTAGAATGGAACGGGGCAGATTCGGTCTGGGCGCGGGGTGACAAGTGCGCTAAATATAAATGTATATACTTTTTCGTCGCCTATATGCTTGCGGGAAGCAAAAGATAAAACACATTGAGCATTCTCCGATGAACGGTTCACCGCTCGCAGAAGGTTCATATCCGAGCCGGAGCTTGACTCAAGACCCCAGCCGCCGGGTCACGATATAATATAAGCATCGTCGAACTTGAAGACCCCGAGCTGTTCTAGGCCGCATACTAGGTGGCAAAGAAAACCAAAACCGCACCGATCGTGGTGATAGCGGAGGTTATTGCTCGAACGAAGGCCCTGCCGCTCGCCGTGTGTGTAGTCTCACCGACACGCCGACGAGCCCCATCGTTAAAATCGAGAGCCGCCCGACCGGCTATAAAACCCCGTCAAGCTCCGACGATAAATATCGAGAGACGAGCCGGCCTATAAATATTCCGCATGGACGCTCGACGAGCCCCGCCGTTAAAAATCGAGCCGCACCGACCGCTATAAAACCGCCACGAGCTCCGACGATAAATATCGAGACGAGCCGACGTCTATAAATATTCCGAGTGACGAAAAAATCGAGACTGCAAGTGTCCGAGAAGCTATAAAACCGCCGACGAGCTCCGACGATAAATATCGAGAGACGAGCGCCTATAAATATTCCGCTGACGCCGACGAGCCCCGCCGTTAAAATCGAGAGCCGCGACCGGCTATAAAACCGCTGGCACGAGCTCCGACGATAAATATCGAGACGAGCCGGCGTCAATATTCCGCGCGGACGCGCCGACGAGCCCCGCCGTTAAAATCGAGCCGCTACCGACCGGCTATAAAACCGCACCGCCGAGCTCCGACGATAAATATCGAGAGACGAGCCGTGTCTATAAATCATTCCGCGCCGACGAGCCCCGTCGTTAAAAATCGAGAGTCGCCGACCGGCTATAAATACCACGCCCTCCGACGATAAAGATCGGAAGACGAGCCGACATCTATAAATGTCCGAGCGGAAGCCAGCGAAAATCCAACGAAAACCCCTTTGAGGTAAGGCGCCAAGTAATAGACGGTTAATCAGAATTAAAAAGGCGAACAAGTGAACGAGCGCCATCAATGGTGCCGAGCGGAAGAGTTTTAAGAAACACTTAAAAGTTGGGACGAGGGAAAAATTTCTCGCTAAAATAGGAAGGAACCGAAGATTGTCTAATATGCAGCCGAAAAGGTCATTACACAGATAATCGGGGCGAACGGCGGGAATTCAAAAAGAAGTTAAACAGAAACTCTCCTCACACATCAAAATCAAAAAGAGCGTCGGGGATGTTGTCCATCACGCTCGCCAGGTCCTCGTCGGGGATGGTCACTCGGCAGGCAGGTGACCTTTGGTCTTCAGATAGCCCACCGCCGCCTTGATTGCCTCCTCGAACGTGAGGGATATCTTGTCGGTAAACTTCTCCCCGAAGTCTTCCGAGCGGGCCGACTCCCCCTCTTGATATTCTTTGAGCGCGGCATGGGCAGCGTCGCTAGCAGCTTGGAGATCCTTCAAGTCTCCATCGAATCTTTGGAGATCAGCCGAGCGGCTCTCCTTCTCGGTGGCCAGCAGAGCATCCAGGTCCTTGATGCGTTGCTCCAGCCCCCGGATCTCCACCTTCATGTGGTCCATATCGTTGATGGCCTGTTGCTTCCGAGTGGTCGCCGTCTTGATCTCCTTGTCTCGTTGTTTAATCATCGTTTCAAGCCGAACGACCTTGCTCGCCAGATCATTAGCTCGTTTCCAGCGATTTTTTGCCAGAGCGGCCGTCGACTGCCTGGCATCCCCCGCGTTTTTTGTTTCTTCGTTCCTCCTCCAGCTCGCCAACCGATCGCTAATGGCGATCTGCTCCACCCAGTTCGCTAGCAAACACGAGCAAGTTAAAAACTTCAAATATGAGAGAAAGGAAGGGAGGGGCCATACCCCGGAGCCGATTGAAGGCTGTCGCCGAGCTGCCCGGGAGTCAACTTGGCTATACGACTCCGAGCATCTATCCAAGCTTGCGCGAGAGGACCCGTCGTGGTGATCATCCGTCAGAAACACCTACCGACGGCATGTACGCCTCAAGGGAGGCGCAGAACGTTTTGGTAGATTCCGCCGCCCGCCCCCGAGATGGCCCGCCAAAGAAGAGGTGGGTAGCTCGCTAAACGCCCGAGACGTCGTCGAGTCATCAAGGCCGACGGCGAACTTCCAAGCCGGCCCGGAGAATCCTCGAGGGTAGGGGTACTGACGGAAACTGCTCCTGACAGACTTGCATCTACACCCCGCCAGTCATGCTCATCAAGTGTAGAGGCAAGTGATTCCGGCCGGCTTCCGAGGCACATCATCGCCGAACGCCCTCTACTTCACCTTCACTGCAGTTCAGATGCCCATGGCCTCACCGAGGGGCGGGGCGTCGGGCTTCGGGACCGTTGGCGCCCTCACCTTCTTCGCCGGCCGGATCACCGAGCAAGACTGCTCGGCCTCCTTGCTCGTCACCGCCTCAATCCGGCGGCCTTCAGCTTGAGCTTCTCGTGGCTCGCCTTCCACATGACCTCACCGCAGTACAGAATAAATCGCTTAGAACAAAATAAAGGGGAGATAGGAAGCTTACTCATGCTACAAGGCGATCGGCCGTGTAGAAGATGTCAATATATGCATTACTCCGGGAGAAGCATCTTGTCAATGTGATAGCGCTGACCGACTAGCCATTCGGCTGCGTGGAGATAGTCTGCGTCACCTCTAAACTTGCCGAGCTCCGGCTATGCAGGCATAGCCGTCTGCCACTTGGTGCGGAAAGTGGCCGGAAAGCGATGAGAAAAATGCTCCTTCCAAAGGTTTGTTGGAGCTCGATATTATCGAAAAGGACAAGCCTATCCTAGATTGAAAACAAAGGTGCCCCACTCGGCTTGCTTGGGATAGTAGAAGTAGTGGAAGATTTTTGGGGTTAAGGGAATGTCGTTCAGTTTGAACAAACCACTCCGCTCAGCAATCTAATAGAATTGGGAACTACTTGGTCGAGCGGAATGCGAAATAGTTGCAAACTTCTAAGAAGAATTTGTGAGGAGGAAAACGTAGTCCGGCCAGGTGTGATCAAAGAAGACAACAAAGGTTTGAGGAGCTCATAGGCCGATCGGAAGGCGTGGCTAACACTATTTCGTGGGTCGGTAGGTCATATGCTCGAGTAAGTCGCATGGCGTCTTCCTCGCCGAACCGACTTTCCATGTTCGAGTACCAAAGACCCGAAACACCCGGTTGACTGCGAGGTGCTGGTCATGATCGAAAGGCCAGAATGCAGGATAGAAGAAAATGGTTCAAGCGATGGGAGAAAACCGACTGACAAGGATGATTAACAGAAAGAGGAATGCGTCTGGAGCGAGAAAAAGGATCTTACAAACGCGGGAGATGATCGGAAGTTGCCGAGCGATCGTCGGAAAATCTGAGCACGAAGTCGCCGGCGAAGGGAGGAGTGACAGGAATCTGGAAACGAAGAAGACGAAATGCGGCGGAAACGGAGTCAAGGGTCTTATATCGCCGCCCGGAAACGATCTCCACCGTCCGATCCAGGTCATCGATATCGAGGTTGTCATCGGATCGTCCGTTTCAAACGGCGGCTGTCCCATCGGAAGTGACGCAACCGCCATACTCTGACAAATGCACGGTCGCCACGTGTCAGCCGGTTACTAGCCGCATTTAATGAGCTCCTCTTACCGTGCGCAGAGCACGTGATGGGTAGTGTGGGAGAACAACGGACATCGATTCCAAGAAAATACAAGGCACGGACAAAGTATCGCCGAACGGACAGATATCGCCGCTCGGAGGAGCATCCTTATGCATGGCCGAGCGGCCTAAGGCAATGATCATTGTTCGACAGATCGGCGGTCCAGTCAGTCGGACATTGCCTCCTTCGACTAGACTCGATAGGAAGGCAAGTGATCCGGTAGTAAAAATCCGGAATCCCATAAGGAGTCAACGCCGAGGGTAGGTCAAAGGATCTAGTGGTTCGCCGGAAAAGGGCAAGCCGACCGGACTCAGAAGAAAGGGAAATATGATAGTAAAAGGCACCCTGGTAGGGACCAGGGTTTCGACGCTCAAATAAAACAGTGCGTAAGGACCGCTGTCCGGACGACGTTCATCGCCCGCTCGGCGGGCCGGGCACCCCAGTCAGACGGTGGGTAAAAGACGGGGATATCTGCTGACAGCCGTCAAGTCGTATGGTTATGCCATACTTCTAGTCTGACAACGGGTGGTCCTGCCGTCACATCAAAGAACATGCTCGACTGTGGCAGCATGGTGTCAGGTAAGCTCTCTGACAAGTGCATACCATGGTATGGGCTGCTGACACGTACGCGCCTCGGTAGACGTGCATCAGTTCCTTCTCCATCCTATATAAAGAGGCTATTGTTAGGACCAAAAGTAGCTAGAGGGGGGGGTGAATAGCTCGTCGCGTGCTCGTCGCTTGGCGTTGCTTGTTTCTTCAAGGATATGCAGCGGAAAATACAGAAACAAATACAACCACGCTAACACTAGGATTTTACTTGGTATCCACCTCCAAAGTGTTAGGACGAAAAGTAGCTAGAGGGGGGGTGAATAGCTCGTCGCGTTCGCTCGGTGCGCTTTGTTGCTTGGCGTTGCTTGTTTCTTCTTGGATGTGCAGCGGAAAATACAGAAACAAACACAAAACGCTAACACTAGGATTTTACTTGGTATCCACCTCACAAGAGGTGACTAATCCAAGGATCCACACCAACGCACACACCCTCCACTATGAATAACACTCCTTTATGGTAACTACCAAAGGCGGAGAAGCCCTACAACACTCTCAATACAAGAAGAAGAAAGGGAAATACAAGTTAAGCAAAAGCTTACAAGATGTGCAGTAAAAATCCTAACCCTAACTTCTTCCTCTTGCAATAGATCCGCCTCTTGACTTGGAAAGCCTCCAAGAACCTTCAAGAACTGGCGATCACGTGCTTGTAGAGAGCTGTGGAGGAGCTGGAATGAATCTGAGAAGAGCTTGTAAAAGGATCGCCGAAGACCACGCTCGCCTGCGGCTTTAAACCCGACGAAAGCTGATCTGAGGTGTTCACAGCTGATATCGAGGCTTTGATCGATCCACGAATCGATCCGGAGTGCCTCTAGGCTGCTCGATCGATCCACGGATCGATCCAGCGCTTATCGCGCGAATGAACAGTGATCCGATCGACGAGGCCTCGGATCGATCCACGGATCGATCCGTAAGCTTCGTCACTGGAAGAACTGGATCGATCCACGACGATCCATACCGGATCGATCCACGGATCGATCCAAGACTGGTTTTTGCCCAAAACCAAGTCCCAAACCTCTAACCAACATCCGTCAACCTTGACCTGTTGGTACATCATGCCTCGCATCTGGTCACCTTGACCCGCTAGGACTCCTACCAAGTCCGGTCAATCCTTTGACCCACTTGACTTTTACTCGTCGTGCGTCCGGTCACCCATTGACCTACTTGGACTTTTACTCGTCGTGTCAAGTATCCGGTCACCCATTGACCTACTTGGACTTCCACTGATGTCCGTCAACCTTGACCCATCTCGACTTCCTTCCTGCCAAGTATCCAACAATCCTTTGACCTACTGACTTCCCAACACCGATGTCCGATCATCCTCGATCCATCTGGATTTCCTTCCTTGCCCGGCTTCACTCACCGGGACGCTCACCTAGCTTCACTCACTAGGGTTTTCCATCCGCCCAGCTTCACTCACTAGGACTTTCACCGGCTTCACTCACCGTGACTTTCACCTAGCTTCACCACTAGGATTTCCTACCGCCCAGCTTCACTCACTAGGACTTCCTTCCCGCCTAGCTTCACTCACTAGGACTTTCACCGGCTTCACTCACCAGGATTTCCACCTAGCTTCACTCACTAGGATTTCCTTCGCCTAGCTTCACTCACTAGGACTTCCTAGTCAGCATCCGGTCAACCTTGACCTACTTGACTCTTCTTCGATCAATATCTTATTGTCAAACATCTAAACCCAAACCAAGACTCACCTTGGTTAACCAGGTCAACCTTGACCCGAGGGATTTTGCACCAACACTTCCCACTAGAATGTCGGCAATACCACAATGTATTTCATGTCTCCATGCTAAAGCATTCTCTTCATGCCACTAGGCAAGTGATTCAGCCTCAGTAGTGCAAATCCAAGAGGGCAAAACCTAACTTACTCCCTTTCACAAGCCCTTTCATTCTCCCCCTATTGGCACACATCAACCCCTTACTAATAAAACACATCAACCCGTCTTTGGACACATCAACCTATGCTCCAATTTTGGGCACACTTCAACAACTCCATTTGTTGAAGACTCTCCCCTGAAGAGTTGCTCATCGTGATCACAATTTCACTCATTGTGATCAACTTAATACTGAAGGTCCCATACCCTTCATTATTCTTACCCCTACATTCTCCCCAATGTAGGCAAATGTCCATCCTTGAGCATTATCCAATGAAATCACTGAACAATGAGGATATACACTCCTCATTCAAGTTCAACCCATGCTCAACCTTGAGCATATTTTAAACAGAAGGTAAACCACCTTCCAGGGTTCATGAAAAATAATTTTTCATGTCTTTAAAGAGTACCTCCCCCTAAAGGCATGGTGGTAACTTCTGTCATTGCACCAACAATGACTTGGAATCCCTAAATCTTTAGGAAACCCAATTGTAGAAGTTTTGAGGTTCAAATATTCAAAATTTGAAACAAACCTCAACCTAAACTTCAACTTAGCCTTCCTTAACTAATCCATCCTTGTTTTCACATGAAAACACCCTCCTTATGTATACAAATGTATATTTAGGGGTTTGGAAATGTTACATTGACTAAAATAGGTTCAAAGTGCTGAAATCAGGCTTTCCCAGCCAAAATCAGCAACTTGGATCGATTGGAGTTGGGTTCCAATCGATTGAACCTGGCTGAATCGATCCACTGATCGATTCAAACTACCTGGATCGACCGGCTGATCGATCCAGCGATTTCTGAATCGATCCACGGATCGATTCAGACTACCCTGGATCGATCGACTGATCGATCCAGCGAGCTTCTGCTCGCGAGAACTGCCTGCTGAATCGATCCATGGATCGATTCAGGAACTCCAATCGATCCATGGATCGATCGGAGCTCTGATAGTTGCTGAAATTCCATTTCAGTCAACTTCAGAAACCCCTAGAAAATTCTACAAAAATCCAAAAATTATGAAATTTCGTGTAGACATTAGTTAGGGCATATACTATCCAGGAAAAATAGTTTTCTATGAAAATACATCATATTTTCAAAGATTGACACAAACTTGAAAACTTCCAAAAACTTTAGTGTTTTCTTCAAGTTTGTGTCTAACTATTCAATGGTGATTACTATCAAAAGATAGCTTTCACCAAGGTTTTCCAAAATCATTTTGAAAACATTTTCAAAACCAATATCCCACCATATTCCTTGGGCTTAATGCACATGACTTGTACATTAGCTTTCCCAATGATGGGAAAACACATAACTATGTGTTTTGATGAACCTAAAACTCAAAAGAATGCACTCAATCAACATCTTGAGTTTTGTTCATCATCCTAAACTCTCACTTGTATCTAATGTGCACTAAAACACATACAAGTCATCTTATAGGTCTTGTGAGATGTAGATTTTGGTTTTGCCCTAATCTAGGGATCATGCATATCTATCTAGGCATTTTAGATATATATTAGACATCCACCAAGGATGTCACTTGTTAATAAGTGTTGTTAAATGCCATTTGTCCTTAATTACAAGGAATTAAACTTAATGCATGATAATGTTATGACATACATCAAAATAAAATAACTTTCAAAAGAAAGATATCCTATAGCTACATGATATATGTATGGCATGACATGGTATTTTTGTATTTTTCATGATAAGTCATGAATGCAAAAATAGACATGATGTCATGACATATGATGGGCAAACAATCATGGCAAGATTTAGCATAAATAAAATATACCTAGATTAACTATCTAAGTATCCTTAAAACCTTAGCTAAACGTACAACTTAAACCTAGATTTGCCCTAAAGTGCTTTAAGAAAATGCCAAAGCTTAAATTGGCATTTCTAATTCCCTTGATTAATTTATGCCAGTCGAAAGTAAGCATATCCTCAAATGTTGGCATATTTCATTTTTCCACAAGAGTAGCACTTTTAAATTAAGGCCCGGATTGCCTTAAATTTACTAAGAACATACCAAAATCCCAACTTGGTAGTTCTTATGAATTTCCCAATATGTGCCATTTAAGATTAAAATCAATTTTTCCACCATTAGGCACATTTTACTCTTTCAAGGAGTAAATAATAATTCCATTTCATTTTCAAAGGTTAACAAAAACCTTGAAAATGCTCCTTGAGTGTCAATTTCCTCAAAGTTGGGTTAACTACCCTTCTAATCGGAGTTGACACTCTCTAACCCATCTATGGGGTAGAGAAGATGCTCCTAGGAACCCAACACCTATTGATGCTCCTTGGATGCTCTAGGTATTCACTAGGGATAACTTCCCTAGATACTTTCCTAGTGACCTTGTTTGGCTTCTTGGAGGCCTTGGTCACACTTTCTAGGTCAACTCTAGGGATAGCCTCCCTTGTGACCTTGTTTGTGACTTTCTTAGACTTCTTAGAAGCCTTAGTCACATTTATTGCAAAAATACTCTTAGGGATGACTTCCCTAGTATTTTTGGCTTGACCACTAGACCTAGGGTTTGTTCCATAACTATATGGAACTCTATGGTAAGAGGGCACATCCTTCTTAGCCTTTGGTTTGTATCCCAAACCTCTATGGCCATTGGATGGCTTTTGTACCCCTAAACCTAGGTTATGCTCTTTTTTCCCTAATAGGATATTTTCCATCCTTTTTAGGGTCTTTTCCATTTTATCAAGTCTTGACCTCAAGACTTGATTTTCCATCACTAAGTCCTTAGTTTTTGTTTTTCCATTTAGTTCATGAGCATTTTTGTTTCTAGGCTTGTAGCTACAATCCTTAGAGTTCTTGCCTAGACTTTTACCTACATTCCTAGCCCTAAGAGTGGTAGTTTTAGCATGAAGAGCTACATGTTTTTCCTTAATGCTATCATGCTTCCTATGTTCATGGTAAATAGCATTGAAATGATATAAATTTGACCTAGCATGCTTTTTACCATAATGTAAAGGAGTAGGCTCAATAAAAGATACCTTCTTCTTTACCTTGGAGGCTCCCCCTTGACTGGTGCCTCCTTGAGCCTTGATCATCTTCTTCCCCTTGGGACATTGACTACGGTAATGTCCCTTTTGTTGGCACAAAAAGCACACAATGTGCTCCTTGCTCTTCTTTGTTCCGGGGATGGTCTCCTTGGGCTTCACCTTGCCCTTTTGTGCCACTTGGCCCTTCTTCTTGGCCAATTTAGGACACTTGCTCTTGTAGTGCCCACTTTCCCTACACTCAAAACATATTATATGATTTTTATTATTAATTGAAATATTTATACCTTTGCTTGTAGGGGTGGCACTTGTTTTGGATGTAGAAGCTTCTCCATTTGATTTTTCTTGACTTGTGGAGGTAGAAGCTTCTTCCTCCTCTTTTTCTCTTGACCCGGATGTAGAAGCTTCTCCTTCTTCTTGATCCGGTGTCACCAAGGATTGCTCCCCCTCAATCCTAGAGGTGGAGGCTTCATCATCTTGAATATGAAACAAGGAGTATGCTCCTCCTTGTTCCCTTCGATGCATTCCCTTGAGGATGAAGCTTCTTCCTCTTCTTCGGAGGTTGAGCATCTCTCAACCTCGGAGTCCTCCTCTTGGTCTTGCTCCAAAGAGTCACCCTCTTTAGATACTTCTTGATTCGGTACAGTGGAGGGGATCTCTTCATGAAGCTTGGCCAATTTGCTCCATAAATCCTTTGCATCTTCAAATTCTCCAATTTTGCAAAGGATGGTGCTTGGCAATAGATTGACCAAAAGCTTGGTCACTTTGTTATTGGCCTCGCACCTTTGGACTAGCTCCGGGCTCCATTTGCTTTTCTTTAGAACTTTGCCCTTGGAATTTGTTGGAGCTTCGAAGCCTTCCATTAGAGCAAACCATTGCTCTATCTCCATCATAAGAAAATTTTCGATTCTTGATTTCCAAGAATCGAAACTCGTAGAAGTGTATGGTGGAGCCACCCTTGTGTCAAATCCAAGCCCATCTTGGAATTGCATCTTGAAGTTGAGCTTGATAAAGTCTTGAACTTGAAAATTTTGCTCCAACTTCTTCACCCTCTAGCTTTTCTTATTTATGCTTGACCCTTCCGGCGATGATTCCGGTGAAGAGCGGTCTTGCTCTGATACCACTTGTTAGGACCAAAAGTAGCTAGAGGGGGGGTGAATAGCTCGTCGCGTTCGCTCGGTGCGCTTCGTTGCTTGGCGTTGCTTGTTTCTTCTTGGATGTGCAGCGGAAAATACAGAAACAAACACAAAACGCTAACACTAGGATTTTACTTGGTATCCACCTCACAAGAGGTGACTAATCCAAGGATCCACACCAACGCACACACCCTCCACTATGAATAACACTCCTTTATGGTAACTACCAAAGGCGGAGAAGCCCTACAACACTCTCAATACAAGAAGAAGAAAGGGAAATACAAGTTAAGCAAAAGCTTACAAGATGTGCAGTAAAAACCCTAACCCTAACTTCTTCCTCTTGCAATAGATCCGCCTCTTGACTTGGAAAGCCTCCAAGAACCTTCAAGAACTGGCGATCACGTGCTTGTAGAGAGCTGTGGAGGAGCTGGAATGAATCTGAGAAGAGCTTGTAAAGGATTGCCGAAGACCACGCTCGCCTGCGGCTTTAAACCCGACGCAACGGTCGGATCCCGATCGATTCGAATGTTCCGAATCGATCGGGGAGGCTTTGGATCGATCCACGGATCGATCCGGCGCTTATCTAGCTGCCGATCGATCCACGGATCGATCCGGACTGCTAGTGAGATCGTCCGATCGACTGATCGATCGAGATCCTCGATCGATCCACGGATCGATCCGTGGTTCGATGGAAAGAATGGATCGATCCACCGATCGATCCACCTGGATCGATCCACGGATCGATCCAAGACTTGGTTTTTGCCCAAAACCAAGTCCCAAACCTCCCTAACCAACATCCGGTCAACCTTGACCGTTGGTACATCATGCCTCGCATCCGTCACCCTTGACTGCTAGGACTCCCTACCAAGTGTCCGTCAATCCCTTTGACCCACTTGACTTTTACTCGTCGTGCAGTATCCGGTCACCCATTGACCTACTTGGACTTTTACTCGTTGCAAGTATCCGGTCACTCCATTGACCTATTTGGACTTCCCACTGTCTGGTCAACCTTGACCCATCTGGACTTCCTTCCTTGCCAAGTATCCAACAATCCTTTGACCTACTTGGACTTCCCAACACCAGATGTCCGATCATCCTTGATCCATCTGGATTTCCTTCCTTGCCTGGCTTCACTCACCAGGACGTTCACCTAGCTTCACTCACTAGGGTTTTCCATCTGCCTAGCTTCACTCACTAGGACTTTCACCTGGCTTCACTCACCAGGACTTTCACCTAGCTTCACTCACTAGGATTTCCTTCTGCCTAGCTTCACTCACTAGGACTTCCTTCTGCCTAGCTTCACTCACTAGGACTTTCACCTGGCTTCACTCACCAGGATTTCCACCTAGCTTCACTCACTAGGATTTCCTTCTGCCTAGCTTCACTCACAAGGACTTCCTAGTCAAGTATCCGGTCAACCTTGACCTACTTGACTCTTCTTCGATCAATATCTTATTGTCAAACATCTAAACCCAAACCAAGACTCAGCTTGGTTAACCAGGTCAACCTTGACCTGAGGGATTTTGCACCAACACAAAGGAGGTGACTAATCCAAGGATCCACACCACGCACGCACCCTCCACTATGAAACACTCCTTTTCGGTAACTACCGAGGGCGGAGAAGCCCTACAAGACTCTCAGTACAAGAAGAAGAAAGGGAAATACAAGTTAAGCAAAAGCTTACAAGATGTGCAGTAAAAACCCTAACCCTAACTTCTTCCTCTTGCAATAGATCCGCCTCTTGACTTGGAAAGCCTCCAAGAACCTTCAAGAACTGGCGATCACGTGCTTGTAGAGAGCTGTGGAGGAGCTGGAATGAATCTGAGAAGAGCTCGTAAAGCAATGCCGAAGACCACGCTCGCCTGCGGCTTTAAACCCGACGCAACGGTCGGATCCCGATCGATTCGAATGCTCCGAATCGATCGGGGAGGCTTTGGATCGATCCACGGATCGATCCGGCCTGCGTTAGAACGCTACCGGATCGATCCACGGATCGATCCGGCGCTTATCGTCGCGAAGATCGCCCGATCGATCGGCCGATCGATCGGGACCTCGATCGATCCACGGATCGATCCGTGGCTCGTCAGAAGAACTGGATCGATCCACCGATCGATCCACATCCTGGATCGATCCATGGATCGATCCGACTGGTTTTTGCCCAAACCAAGTCCCAAACCTCCTAACCAACATCCGTCAACCTTGACTGTTGGTACATCATGCCTCGCATCCGGTCACCCTTGACCTGCTAGGACTCCCACCAAGTGTCCGGTCAATCCTTTGACCCACTTGACTTTTCTCTTCGTGCCAAGTATCCGGCCACTCCATTGACCTACTTGGACTTCCACCGATGTCCGGTCAACCTTGACCCATCTCGACTTCCTTCCTTGCCAAGTATCCAACAATCCTTTGACCTACTGACTCTCCAACACCGGATGTCCGATCATCCTCGATCCATCCGGATTTCCTTCCTGCCAAGTATCCAACAATCCTTCGACCTACTTGACTTCCCAACACCGGATGTCCGATCATCCTCGATCCATCTGGATTTCCTTCCTGCCTGGCTTCACTCACTGGACTTTCACCCAGCTTCACTCACTAGGGTTTTCCATCCGCCTAGCTTCACTCACTAGGACTTTCACCGGCTACTCACCAGGACTTTCACCTAGCTTCACCCACTAGGATTCTTCCCAGCTTCACTCACTAGGACTTCCTTCTGCCTAACTTGCCAGTTAGGACTTCCCAGTCAAGTATCCGGTCAACCTTGACCTACTTGACTCTTCTTCGATCAATATCTTATTGTCAAACATCTAAACCCAAACCAAGACTCAGCTTGGTTAACCAGGTCAACCTTGACCTGAGGGATGTTGCACCAACAGCTATTACTTCGCCGAAGGTACGCATAATACAAATTTGGCAGCCACTTTCTCCACCACTTACCTGACTTGAGCGTCGGAGGGTCGTCGCCGGGAACCCCTCCCGGCTAGACTTTTGTGCAGGATCGCCGGAGCTTCGTTCAACTAGCCGGAAGTTCACTCCAACGATTGGGAGCGTGCCGCGTGCCCAGTGTCCCTTGGTTCAGCGATTCGGACAGGATCAACTATAATACATATGTAGAAGTTATTAGATAATTACTATAATATATTTAAAATTTAAAATATATAAAAGTTATCTAATATTTACTTCCATATATAAAGTTACTATAGTATATAGAAATTAATTGGTAGTTATTATAAGGGAAAGTTTGCATGCAGTAGAAAAAATCTTTCTTTTCACTCCCTAGTCTAATATACTTACCTAATTGCCCCTGATATTTTAAGTATAAAAAGTTTAAAAATGAGTATAAATCCTCTTAAATTCAATATATTAAATTAGAATCTAGTATGTTTTCTATCAAATTGAGTACGATTCTTTTTCCACCTCAATTAGATGGAAAATATACTAAATTTTCTTTAAATGATACTCAATTGGATGAAAAATGTACTAGATTTTTTTCAAATAGTACTGAATTTAGGAGGAATTATATTAAATAGGAAAAAAGTCGTACTCAATTTAATAAAAAATATACTTGATTCTAGTTTAAAATGCTGAATTTAATAGGAATTATACTCATTTTTAGATTATTTATACCTAAAATATATGAAGGACAATTTTAATTAAAAATATACTCGAATATACTAGATTTTCTTTAAATGATACTCAATTGGATAGAAAATATACTAGATTTTCTTTAAATTATACTCATTTTTGGACCTTTTGTACCTAAAAAATCTGAAGGACAATTAGGTCACAATATTTGCAGATTTGAATTTAAGATACACTATTATATCAAATATTATTTATCAATTAAATTAAAATTATTTAAATTTCATCAAAATAATTATAGAAACTATTGTGATACGATAATGTTAAGATATTTCATATTTAAATTTTAAATCTTAAACTCACATTAAATATATTGTAACAGTTAATGATAATTTTAACATATTGCAGCAGTTACCAAATAATTTTTACATGTCTCATAAGTTAACCGATAGTTGTTACATATTCTAAAAATTATCAAGTAATTTTTACAGCAACAATGCATACAGAAATAATTTTGAAATAAAATCATAAGAGACGCCTTTCATTGTTTTTTTAAAAAACGAGATATGCTTTCAATGATTTGTAAAATCTGGGTTATCTTTTTGATTTTTATCCATTTTAAAATAAATATTTATATCTTTATTGAAATAATTTAATTTTTTTTAAAAATAATAATTATTGATAGTAATATAATATTTAGATAGGATATGAATATTTGATTATGAGGGTGAAAATTGAATATTTGATGATATAATAAACGAAAAGGGAGATGAAGTCCCCTGCATGCGGCGCTGTCCCATTCAACCGGACGAGACAGAGCAACGAGACCGACCGACACAGCGCCGGTCAATCCCGACGCGTGGGGCGGGGCGCTGGCTCGGTCGTCAGGCCGCGCGTAGTGGAGGCTCCCGCTGCGTGTCCCGCCCCATGGCCCACGACACTGATCGCCCATTCACCACACTATTCGACGCTGCTCCTCTCTGCGCCCGACACAGCGTCGTTTCCCAGACGAATCACACAGGCAGTGCGCGTCTCGCTCCACGCGCAGAGCAGCGCTGCTTCGCGCGACTCCACGCGTCCCCAGTGGATTTAGTGCGAAGCATATTCTTCCATATTTTGTTTAATAGTTCTCCTTTATTGGTTGGTCCTGCGCACCCATCAATTCCCCACATTTCGTTATGGCACGCATCACCTCATTAACTGTCCCATACCAATGACCGGACAAAACGAGAAGTTTCCCCTCACCTCCCCGCACTATAGTGGTCACACCGCCGGCCACCACCAACACCTTCTTATATCGGCCTCCTCCCCCCGCGGCCTCCTCACCTGGACATGTGGAATGATCGAAGCGTGACAAGAGCAGAGCATGGAGAAGGCGAAGACATCCCCGAGCTGCGCGACATCCACCCACTGACCCCCCGCTCCCTCGCTAGCCGCGGCCGCCGGAGGGACCCCTGGGACGGCGCCGGAAGTCTTTCGGTGAGGACGAACGTCAGCTTGATCGACTCGACTATGACCAGGGAGCTCAGCGCTATGGTCGTCTCCGGCTCCAACGCGCAGCAGAACGGAAGCGGTCATTATGGCAACGAGAGCAACGACAGAGGCGAAGATGTGCTAGGAGAGGAGGTGGCGGAGGTGTCGACGGAGACGAACCCGCTCGCTATCGTACCCACTGATCCCATCGCGTCGCCGGGGCTTACGTCGCCGCCCGGTGCGGGGGACGACGAGGGCGCGGGGGAGGTAGGGTTGCCGCCGGTGCACGTGGTGAGGAGGGAGGAGGTGGAGTCGAAGGTGGCGGCGTGGCAGACGGCGGAGGTGGCCAAGGTCAACAACAGGTACAAACGCGAGGAGGTGATCATCAACGGGTGGGAGAGCGAGCAGGTGGAGAAAGCCACTGCTTGGCTGAAGAGAGTCGAGGTAATTAGTAATCCTAATCAAATCGTAGACTCGCCATGGATTTTGTTTGTTTTTATCTGCGTGCTTAATCACTTGAGATATAACAAATCGAAGGCATCATCAATTCGTATCTGAATCTTCTTCGAGTTCTCAATCAAAATGAATTACTCAATTTCCGTTCTCATGTTCTTGGCGACAATTATGAACAGAGGAAGCTGGAAAAGCAGAGGGCGAGGGCGATGGAGAAGATGCAAAACGACATTGCGAAAGCACAACAGAAGGCGGCGGAGAAGAAGGCGTCGGCGGAGGCGAAGAGGGGGACGAAGGTAGCTAGGGTGTTGGAACTGGCCAACTTCATGAGAGCCGTGGGCAGAGCTCCCTCTAAGCGCTCCTTCTTCTAGTTCCGAGTCCAACAGCTGAATTACTGTCTCCTCTTGGTTGGTGAAGGATCGAAACTTCACATGTACACGCGTAGGTCAACTGGTGTAGTTATGAGCTTGTTTGCAGTGAGGGAGACCAGTGTTGTAATATAATCCCCCATCGATATCTGTTTGTCTGTGTGAGTTAAATAAATTTGTTGCCTTCTAATCTTTGAGAAACTTGGATCAAGCTTCTCAATTCACTGTGCTATCTTGCAACTTTCACACATTTTCAGTCAACATCTGAAGACAAGTGTGAATGATTCCACGTATCGTGCAATTTGTGATGAAACTTGATAAAATGATAATTTAATAATATTGTAAGAGATATTTGTATAATATTTATAAAGTGTGAAAGGTAAAGGTATGTTTACAAAACAGTCAGAGGGTGTAAATGTAAATATGGGCAGGCGTATTACATGGAGCGAGTGACCTGCGCATGTGTGTGTTCCTCGAACGACGGTTGCAGGCGGAGCAAAAGGTTTTGGACCAGCCATGGCCGGTGCGCACTCCAACCCTCCTCCTTTCTTCTCCGATTTAACACTACCGCCTTCACCTCTCGATGTCATCACATCTTCTTCGCAGAAAGTTTCCCGCTCGACGAGTTCCTCGACGTCGCCGTGGACGCCTCTAAAATCGCTGGAGAGGTGCTCGATCCGACGGCCTTATGGACATAGAGCCGATTTTTTATGTGACTTTATGTGTATTCCTCTCTAATCTGAATCCTGATCAGGTCATCCGCGAGGCGTTCTACCAGACGAAACGCCCGGAGCACAAAGGGCAGGTGCCGCTTCCCTTCTCCCTCATTATGAGCCGGAACCCTATCGAATTTATTATGACATTGGATGCTGCAATTGGTAGAAAATTAGCTAATCCGATTTATTGACCTTGGCATATAGTATTTGTGATTTAGAAGAACGGTCTTTTTGATTCTCAATTCTCAGCCCTGATATAAGCAGTATTACTTCAGCTGTGACCCTATGCAAATCCTCCTAAATGATTGTGTCACTCTTGGCGATGGGAACTTGATAGAAAAGTCTCTAGCATCAGTGTATTCTCTATGCTATGTTAATAAAGATATGGTCTTCCTTTGCACCTTTCCGGGCTCAGATCTTAGCTTGGCTAATACATCAAGCTAACATCAAATTTGAATTGTGATGATTGAGAGGGCCTTGCCATATCAAATATTTATACCAGGCGGTGAACATCTTCAAACTTAGACACGTATTTGTAGAATGCATGCTAACCAAAGACACCTGAGTGGATGATTCAACAATTTTCAAAATTCCTTTCGTTATTTGCTCTTTATTGGAGCTTACTAATTTCAGCATCAGAAATTTTCCATCTTGGCTCTTTAATGGAGTTTATTAATTCCAGCATTGGAAATCTAGCGTCTTGCTTCCTCATCACGACCATGCAGGTTTGATGCTCCATCATCTGGTAAGAGTGTAATTTAAGAACCTTCAACAAGAGGAAACCCCAATCCATCCTCAAGTGATGAACACATGGGTCCCTGAGCACCAGAAAATTGCAGACAATAATACTATTGTTTATGTTATGGGCTTGGCTTGAGTTTGTCACAAGCTCCTATTAGCTAGTTTAGACTATTTACTTCTATCAAGTGATTTCTTCTGTTCCCTGCTCTTGTCAGAGTATGTTTGTAGACTCCTGGCCTTGCTTGTTTAAGCCATTTAAGCTAACAAAACTAGTAGGCTTCCTTCACTAATCTTTTTTTCAGAAAAGTAATCCTTAAAAAACAAAAACAAAAAAGAATGATCCTTCTCTCTAATGGAGAATGTCAACTTATATAGATGGTTTAACTTTCTTGGTTTAGACTTGAAATGAAAGATAGGAATAGACTGTTGATTTTATTGGTTCACGAATGAAACAAAATGCATGAAATACAATTAACAAACTAGACAATGTTTGCAGGTGGATTTGGTAACTGAAACTGATAAGGCTTGTGAAGAACTTGTCTTCAACCACCTCAAACACAGTTTCCCTAATCACAGGGTACACATTCTTTGTCCTAATTTCATTTGGCAATCTTTTTTTTCTTCTCCCCATTGAATTCAACCCTTCATTCCACATGCTAACTTTGCCTTTATACAGTTCATTGGTGAAGAAACATCTGCTGCTTTTGGTACCGATGAGCTGACTGCTGAGCCCACATGGATTATTGATCCAATTGATGGCACCACTAATTTTGTCCATGGGTAAAAATGAAGCATCTCATCTTCTGAAAAATCCATCTATAACTATTTGTGATTGAGATAGCATCTGTGTCCCTTTGTTTTAAGTATTGTGCAGTAATTATCAGTATCTGCAGGTTCCCATTTGTTTGCATATCTATTGGCCTTACCATCGAGAAGATTCCTGTTCTCGGTGTTGTTTACAACCCAATAATGGGTGAGGTCAGTATGTCTTTGAGCATAAATTGATCCCCTGAATTGGCAGAAAGAAAGAAAACATTTTTTTTTCTTATTTGCCTGTGGCTTGTATGTTTGTGCCGTATAAACTTAAAAAATGCCATGACTAGATCATGATGCTTGCAAAAGAGATTAATTGCCATCATGACACTTACCAAAGAGATTATTTGTGTTAATGTTCTAAACACTCCACGGGCATAGCCGAGTTGGTGCTTGGGTGATAGATTACCACATGAGAATAGGGATCAAATCCCTAGGGGAACTATTCCTTGAGGAATAAAATCTCTCCCATTTAAAGAGGTCACTCAGTCATTGTGATTTACTTCTTTCATCTCGCTGTGGGGCCGACGGTGAGAGGCACTTTGGGTGATCAAGCCATCTTTTGCCACATGTTTCACTTTGAAAGAGAAGTGGCTATATATTCTTTTTTTGGTTTGTTTGTTTGTTTGCAATAACCCTGTCTGGCTATATCAATTTATAAAATTTAGATGATATCTTGAGGTTAATATGTCAACCTTCACCAAATGTGGTGCAATTTATTTTTCCAATACAACTACTTTTACTATTCTCAAGCCTGCCAGCATGTTGATATCATCATATTCATAAGTTAGATGCATCACGAATTTGCATATTGGTGGCCCCTCCGCGGCATACATATGCAATTGCTACTATAATATTCAGACTTCTTTTATCTAATAAATGCAGCTGTTTACTGGGGTCCTTGGGCAAGGTGCTTTCCTAAATGGAGATCCTATAAAAGGTGATGCATTCTCTTGGCATGAAAACCGAAAAAAAAAACTTCTGAGCATTTCATCAGGAAACCTCTTCTTTGCTTTGATTAACGAATGCCATAACATCAAAATCAATATGCCACGTTCACTATCCTAGTTACTCAGCTAAAGGAACTTAAATTTTACAGCTTCGTCTCAAACTCAACTTATTTCTGCCCTTCTAGTGACAGAGGTGTGCCATGCTTGCTTGTATAATCTTTTTCCTATGGTTTCCATGACTATTACGTTAGACCATTATTTTCATCATTCATGTTTAAATTGTCTATTATTCTCATCCGCAGTTCTATCTTTGAGACAATTTTAATGTGCACTGAGGCTAGCTCCACGTGTCCAATTCTAATTTTGTAAAAGATGTTTGGTTGCTAAATATCTTTCTCAAACATCTATTTCTTGTTAGAATGTTGATATTTGAACTCACGACTAGTATCTGAAACTATGGATATAGATATAATGGGGATTCCCTCTCAAGTAGCTAAACCTCTTAGTATCTGAACTACGTTGAGACCTAGACATAATGTATTAGCCTATTTGTTCAATTTATTCACGTTTTTACTCTCATTGCATTGACAATGCTGGTTGAACAGGATACTACCGAGCGTGATAAACCTTCTGTTGATGCAATAACCAACAGAATCAGTAAGTTGCTTTATAAGGTAATCTTTAATTACTATCCTTGCATTATCACATCTCATACTGGGAGTATTTTGCTGACTTCTTCTGCTTAATGTATCAGGTGAGATCTGTTAGGATGAGTGGTTCCCTTGCATTAGACCTTTGTGGTGTTGCGTGTGGGAGGCTTGATCTATGCTACCATATAGGATTCGGTGGCCCATGGTTATAATTTCAGTTCGTTAATACATTATACTATTACGGTGCTAATTAAAAAAACATCGTATCTAATGTCTAATCAGTTCAATTAATTTGTCCTCAGGGATGTGGCAGCTGCTGCTGTAATTATTGGTGAAGCTGGAGGACTAGTCTTTGACCCGTAAGCAATTCAAGCATTCGTATGGATTTTTATCGGCCAACTTGGTCAGCTTTCTTAGAGTGTCTCCTTTTGTGGATGCATCAGGTCCGGTGGGGATTTGGACATCATGTCTCGCAGAGTGGCAGCGTCAAATGGCCATCTGAAGGATGCTTTGGTCGATGCACTGAAGGGATCCGCGTAGAACTCAAAACTAAATCATGCTACAACTGTTGTTACTGCGTTACCGAAGGTATCTTTTAGTACTCGATCATGTCTAGATACTGAAAGCTTGCATCCCAAATTGAGTAATATCTGCTCTGGAGTTGATCTATTATTCTTAATTTACAATTATATGTGCAATGCATGTGCAATGCATGTGACTGAGGCCTGGGGGTTGAGGGACAAGAAGTGGCTGTGGTCAAATTCTGAACTTCCACTTCTGCCCTCATTTAGTTGCCCAATTAATGGGACAGCCTATGCTGCTTGATGGAAAGAAACAGGTAAGTTCCAGGGGCGATATGGGAACACGATCCCTGATCTGCTCGTAGTTATCCTCAATCCCCCAATCTCGCCTGTGTTCGCCAGTGGTGGCTTCGGATCGATGGTGATCCAGTCGACGGTGGTGGGAGCGATTGTGGCGTACCGGATCCACCTGGGCGTCGCTGCCGCCCTAGCCGCCGCGGCCATCTCGCTCGCAAGCGTCGGCCCCAACTTCGCTACCGTGGCTGGCTTCTTCTGGCCCCTCCTCGTATCCACTGTCGCTTTACTCGGCGCCGTCGCGATCCTACTCCGGATCTCGCCGCTCCCGCGGGAGGCCTACGGGGAGGGCCTTGTCGACTTCGTCGCCGGCTGCGCGGAGGTCTCTCAGCTTGCTGCGAGTGAGAGTTACCACCACGAGGGCGATTCGGAGCCGTGTGATGAAGAGGCGGAGGCGGAGGCGGAGGCGGAGCGCCCCATGTAGCAGCGAGGGAGTCGGAGACGATGAGGCAACCTTTCAGATGCTCCGCAGGAACGGGTTAGTGTGCGTAAGACCGCATACGTTTAGCGATGAGATTGGACGACGTGCGCCTTTACCAGAGGCGGCTGGATCAGAGTCGAGCGTGTGTCATGTAGAGTAATTTAGCAGCGTTGCAGTCTAGGAGTAAATTGTAAAGGCTTCAGTTTTATATTCCTACCGGGCAAAGATTTAACACACTTCAAAGCACTTGATTTTTGAACCCTTTTGTCGATACATTTATTAATGGCGACAAAAAAAATACTCTCGGTTTTTGATTTTTTTCAAAAAAAGATTTTCAATATTTTCCATTAATAAATTTGGTAAATCTATATGATCAGAATCTGGCCAGCTAGAAAATTAATTAAATATTATTAATAATATTTATATTTAATAAATTACTAATTAGCCCTTACTTAAAGTATTACTTATTCTTTTCTTGAAATTATTTAAAATTAGTTGGAAAATTTATTAGGAACTTGAAATCAGTGAGAGAATTTATTGAAAACTGGCCCGCTAGATTTTCCTATAAATATTAATAATTAGTTCTTAATTATACTACTTTTAAATATTATTACTAATATTTATATATAATAAATCAGTAAATTTTGTTTATTAGAAATCATTTAGAGAATTTATTGAAAACGGTTAATGATATTTCCCTATAAAAAATTAATAATTCGTTCTTAATTATATTATTTTTAAATATTATTAATAATATTTATATATAAAAATTACTAATTAGCTCTTAATTAAAATATTAATTATTCTTATCCTGTTAATAACATTTTCCTATAAAAAATTAATAATTAGTTCTTAATTATACTACTTTTAAATATTATTAATAATATTTATATATAATAAATCAGTAAATCTTGTTTATTAGAAATCATTTAGGGAATTTATTGAAAACTATTAATGATATTTCCTTATAAAAAATTAATAATTCGTTCTTAATTATACTATTTTTAAAAATTATTAATAGTATTTATATATAAAAAATAATAATTAGCTCTTAATTAAAGTATTAATTATTCTTATCTTGAAAAACTTAAAATTAGCTGGAAAATTTATTAGGAACTTTAAATCGCTAGAGAATTTATTGAAAGGGTATTGCTAAACGGCCAGAATCTGGCCAGCTAGAATATATGCATGCAAGCATATGCATGGGTATTTTAGTAATTTCATATGGCCACATTAATTATATGCATGTTCATGCATGTATTTTAATTGGGAGATAGGGATTTCTAGCTGGTCAGATTCTGGCCAGCAAGATTTACTCTTATTGAAAATAGTTAATGACATTTCCCTATAAAAAATTAATAATTAATTCTTAATTATACTACTTTTTCAATGATGACTTTAATTAGTTTAGAGTTAAAATTGATATTAAAATTGAAAATCACAACATCAATTCTCTTCTTCTTCTATATCAAAAACTATTCTCTTCTTCTTTTATATCAAAAATTATAATATCGTTTAGAAATGCATGTTATTTTGGAAATATAATTAGTTATTAATATAGAGAGATAATTTGCATGTCTCTTGTAAATACATGTCATTGGAAATATAATTAATCATCAATATCAATATAAAGTGATAATTTTTAAAAATTAAATATTAAAATAAGTGGAAAAGGTATAATTGACCTATAAAATATGATATTACTTACCTACCCTTAATAATAACCTTTAAAATTACTAAAAGGTCTATTCTAGCTGGCCAGATTCTGGCTGTTTAGCACTGTCCTAATAAATTAAACAGTAAATCTTGTTGGTCAGAATCTGGCCAGCTAGAAATCTATATCATCCAATTATGATACATGCATGTGCATGTATATAATTAATATACACATCTGATATTACTAAAATATCTCTGAATATACATGCATGTATATATTTTAGTTGGTCAGATTTTGATCATTTAGCACTACCCTAAATTAAAAAGGACGTCTCTGTGATAATTTAAAAATTAGGACACTGTGCAGGATAATGGTATACCTGGTTAAAAATTTTAAACGGTTAATCAGCTATTTTCGAAATGAATCTTAATTACGGTGTACCGTAAGTAATTTATTTTTGGTGAAAAAATAATTCTAAAAGTGTTGCCCATAATGAATATTTTTTGATTTATATAAGTAATCGTTTCGAATAATTAAATATCTGAATTAAAAAAAATAATACACTGTCCCAGATAATGGTACAATTAAGAAATTTTTTATAAATATTGATTTAAACGGTCCCTTTTCGATTTACGGGTTGGTGAAAATTTTAGGTGAAGTTAAGCAGTTCAGATCCTTTGTTTTCATTTTTCTCTATTCTCATGTTTCATTATGATAGATCAGATTAAATTATAAGATATCATGACATTTTTAAAATTTAATCTGATTCATACGATCGATAATGAGACATGAAGACAAAAAAAAAAAAAAAAAAAAAAAAAAATAATGAAAACAGAATATCTGAACTCGAAGTCAAGTCGGCCCATTTGGGATTAATCTGCGTGTATATATATATATATATATATATATTACAATTCAATTTGACCAGTCAGATACTGACTAGATAAATTTACTGAAAAAAAAATTAGGGCGCTCGTTTTTTTTTTTTATCCCAAAATATGTCTATGATGGTTTGCTTTGCACGCTTAAACCCCCACCGTCGCCCCCAAAATTCGAGCACCTTCCCTTCGCCTCTAGTGTGACGTTGGAACTTCTTTCTACAGCCATCTCCGCACTTCTCCTTCTTCCCTCTCTTCTCGAGCTTGATATCCGCTTCTATTGCCACTTTTTGATCTCGGTTGGTGATCTGATAACGGAATACCGTGATATAAAGAGTCGTTTTTCTTTCTAACCTTGTTTTTAGTGATTTCACGACTAAATTGATTTCTCTAGAGTTTGCTTAAGATGCAATACTTGAGGAATTCGATAGTGAAGCATTTGCGTCTGAGCTGGTCATCACCCGGGCTACCAGAGTTTCTAGCAGCAGGAAGATTACTCGAGGCACCGGAGAGGCTTTTTTGCTCATCGTCAACCTCGGAGGATCTCACAAATCGCGTGCTTGAGGCGGTCAAGAAGTTTGACAGGATCGACGCAAACAAGGTAAATCGTTGCCATACCTAGATATGCGATTTGACATCACCATCATGATGCAATCAAGGATGATTGGATCCCTTTGTTTGATATGCTTTACAATGCTAGTTTTGACTTATCAACGTATTTTGGTTTCAACATGTTAAGCACAAATCACCTCATGACCATGATTTGCAATCGTCAATCCTGGAAATGCTGACCAACTAACCCAATTGGTTGTCATTCTTAATTTTGTTCCTGTCATTGTTTTGCATTGTCAATTTAGTTGACTGTGTAGGTTAACATATACTACAAATCCTACTGCTTGTTGGCTTTGTTTCAGTGGGAGAACTATGATTTTAATATCTTTTCAACTCGTTTTTAGTTGGTCTTCAGTAATGGAAAACTTAGCGTCGATTGTTTTCTCATAGAGCACTGCGACTAGCATGTGATTTATATTTCTATTCTACATATTTTTCTCTTTTGCTTCAGATGGATAAAATGTGATTATTTCTCTCCCTGGCTATTGAAACAGAATCAACTGGCTTGATATTTTGGATTTTCACCAAACATATGTGCTTGCTGAGTGCTTGCATCTGTTTCATCAGTTGTATATGCATATCTCAAGTTCCTAACTCTACAAGTGTGCTTGGTTTCAGAATCTTAGTTTGATCATTGATGTCTTTAGTTATTTTAATTTTGTTATCATTTCCTGGCCTTTTGACATTAATTTAGGAATCACGTTACCACAAAACATAATAATGTATTGTCCACAAAAATGAGGATAATATTACATTCCATCTAGCTTTGGAATGCTTTTTTTTAAGATAAAATTTTCCTCTCGTGTATTATATGGATACAAAAGATGTTATAACATAATATAGCTCTATGATTAAACTCACCAACGTTTCTTTCTAGCTGGATAAAAAGTGTTAGACCTGACAGCCAGTGGAAAATAATATTAAAAAAACCTTATTAGTTTGATTTTAATTATGTCTAGTGATATAATCATACATGGAGTTCCATAACAGGAGAATATCCATGCAGCAAAAATCTAAATAGTTGAGACTTACTATTTGTTTTATATCATCGTAGCTTATTTTCTTTTAGCATCATCCTCATTTTTTCCTATTTACTCTCTCTTCATAACTCTGCAGATTCATTGCAACCTGCTTCACATCCACTGAAAACCCCTTTATGTGTTTTTCTTTATTATCTAGCACATTGAAAGCCATACTTTCAAGTTTTGACACTTTGACACATTTACTTTTTAACCCAATGGTTCCATAATCACACAAGACTATGGAAGCCTCTTTGCTTTTCTCTTATGGATGGTAGCATTGACTTGTAGTTTACACTTCACTACCTTTAGTATGATTAAAGTAAAATCAAACTACTGAAGAGAAAGTTGGTGTGCATGAGATTATTGGTTTGTAATTGATATTTCTCTACCTATATCATGGATAAAGCAGAATGGCATTATTGAAGAGGGATGACGTATATACTTTCACCACGATAAAGGTAGCGAAATATGAATTAGGTGTTTACCAAATGATGCCCTATTAATAGATAGTGAATTCACAGTCAATTATATTAGGCGTTTACCAAATGGCATCCTATTACTTAGATGTGGGGGAAAAAAATCCACCATTTGAAAATACTCAGCATGAAGGTGTGTGCCGATAAATTGCCCAAATAGTACTTCAATGCATATGGTTAATTAACATAGGAAATCTTTGCAGGTGACAGAAAAGGCTGACTTCAGAAAGGACCTTAATCTAGACAGCTTGGACAGGGTTGAGCTGGTTATGGCCATTGAGCAGGAGTTCTCCATTGAAATTCCTGATGAGAAGGCAGATAAACTTGCTTGCTGTGCCGATGTGGTCAAATACATATCTGAAACTACGCAAGTGGAGAAAGACAATTCCTAAGAGGCGACCACTCTTACTCTACAGTGCTGGAAAACATTTTTGAGCTGACATGGCTGCATCTTTGACCATCACTTCTGTTTTATTGTTTCTGAAATAAAATGTAACTTTGCTTCCTTTGGAACACTGCCCCTGAGGTCTTGTCGCTACTTTAAAATGCTTTGAATTTTGCTTTTAGAGCATTCATGTTGTTCCATTTGTCTTTCTTGTAGTACAAATGTTCTGTTCTTCCTACCTTTGATCTCCTTGTGACCGAAAATGGATGATAATTTCCCAATTGATGAATACATTAGGGAGTACACGCACAAGAGTTTTACAAGATTTAGTATCTGTAAGGATGGAAGGATTGAAAACTCTGGGTGTGAATTATAATTATTGAAACCGAGGAATAAAAACGAAATTCTGGTAAAATCTGGGGGCGAACTCAAAATTTCCCCGGCTAAATGTTGAATTTTCGATAAGCTCAACCGGCAGTTGTGGCCCCCTTCTAAGCCAACGGCCGAGATAAAGGATGACGCAATCCTTCGGACGGTCGATGCGATTCAGCACGGACCATTCTTATCGACAAACAAACGGCCATCCTTCGGACACGTGTCCATTCCGATGCGATAACAGGATCAAAGATCCAACGAACGCGGTATCGCCTTACACTTCTTTTTCTCCATTCTCCGGCGGGTGTTTCCATCGAATCCCCTGGAGAGCTCGACGAGGGTTTCTAGGGTTCTTCCGGCGGCGCTCAACTCGCTCTCGTTGTCGGCTTGCTGTTCTTTACCCTCTAACTGCGCTCGTATTTCCTCCGCCTCGATTAAGCGGATTCTGACGGAGATTGCGGCGTTTGCGTCAATTCGATTCTGTTGATCGTGATTTATCAGCGAGAAAAAGGGGCAAAGTTTCATCCCTATTTCGGTCCCTGATTCTTGGTATAACGTGGAATCAGGACTCGCGTCTTTGAATCAAGGAGCCATCTCGGTGGATTTCAAAGAGATATCTTGAGTGGTTTTGTGGGTTAAAAAGTTGCGATTTTTGGTGGGTTTCCCATGGCGGATTCGGATAACGAATCCGGCGGGCACAACCAAGGCCACTCGGGAGCAGGAGCGGTAGGGGAGCTATCGTCGCCGAAGGAGCAGGATCGCTTCTTCCTGCCCATCGCCAACGTCAGCCGCATCATGAAGAAGGCGCTCCCGGCGAACGCCAAGATCTCCAAGGACGCCAAGGAGACTGTGCAGGAGTGCGTGTCGGAGTTCATCAGCTTCATCACGGGGGAGGCCTCCGACAAGTGCCAGCGCGAGAAGCGAAAGACCATAAACGGCGACGACCTCCTCTGGGCCATGACCACCCTCGGCTTCGAGGAGTACGTCGAGCCTCTCAAGGTCTACCTGCAGCGTTTCCGCGAAACGGAGGGCGAGAAGGGAGGCGGTGGTCCATCGTCGTCCTCGTCGACGCCGCACCAGCAGATGGACTCCGTCGCCGCCTCTATGGGTATCGGGACCAATATGCCCGGCTACGCTGCCGGCGCGCCTGCCATGTACGGTGGCGGAATGACGATGATGATGGGGCAGCAGATGTACGCCCCGCAGTCCTCATCCTCGCCGTACCATCTTCCCCAGATGACCATGTCGGAAAAGAACAGCACGGCGAGCGGTGGCGGCTTCGACGGCGCCGGTTTGAACTCCTCCTCCTCCAAGCCGGGATATAAATAGCTGGTTCTAATACGTAGGAGCATCAGATTGTTTACTTGTGAAACCAATCGGATGGATTTGGCTGGTGCAGTCTCTTGTTTCTCAGGAAGTTGAAAATATGCATTTTTTTCGAAGAAACTGCTTTTCTTCCCCCTTCTCAGCTTGTTTGGAATTAAAATTTCAGAATATTATTAAAAAGATTTCCTAATTTAGTTATTGCGTTGAGGTTGTAATTAATAAATATATTTTACTATTATTATATTACTCTTCTATTAAAAATCTTCTCTTTTTATTAATTAATTTGGATGAAATTTAAAATATATTTATGTTAATGTCTTTTTTTTTTATTTACATAAAAAATAATTTCAACATTTATTAGTAACTCCACGAGTGAAATAATCAGTCCAACGGATCATATCCACAAAGAAAAAGTATTTTGTTTTAGTTCGACTAAATTTAGCATTAAAGGATAATGTCCAACTTAGAGTTGTCAATTATATTTAGAGTTTGAAATTTAACTACAGTATATTATTATGAATTTTTCTCATTATTAATTTTCTTTGATTGATTTATATAAAAAAATATAATTTTTTTTAGTCACATATTTTAGAGTTTTTTTTACTGACAAGTATAATATTAAATTAAAATAATTTTTTGCATAGGAAAGTTGGGTTTGATGGTCAAACATAAATAATTAATTCTTATTTATAAGGATGATACTAGAAAATCTAAATAATTCATATTTTTAAAAATCTAAATAATTTATATATTATTATATTATGTACGATGACACTAGTATCATTAAAGCAAGTCTTCCCGAACTGACAGAATTAAATAAAAAATAATAAGAATTCATGTTATTTGAGCAATGAACCCAAAATTATATTGGATCGAATCAAAACGCAAGCGATTTGATTTAACCGCCAAAATCAGGGCGGGGTTGGAATCTGGATTTGGTGGTTGAGGACTGGGTTGAGAGCGGGCAGAGTCAAACAGATCACTTTCCTTTCCAATTTAATCAAATTCAATTGCCTTGTGGGTTCCGGTAAGTCTTTCCACATACTTCTTGTGCGGGATCCTCTCCAATCAAGACGGACGGAGTCTCGTCTTCGATTTCCCCGTATCACCGCACGATATCACACACCGCACGAGAACCCTTGGATCACAAAAGGCCAATGATATACATATATTGGATTCGGCCTTAATTAGGAGTAAACATCGACTTCCCCATCTTCGATTTTTCCAATTTGTTTCTGCAATCCCGTGACGAGATCGGAACCTTCCTGTCAACTGCGTCTCCAGGAAGCACCGCCATCGTCTTCCGTTGCTCCGAAGCCACGTCGTCCGGTCGCCGCCGCCCTAGGGTTTGTCATGTTCGGTTCCTTCTTTCTTGATTTCTCTCTACCGAGGCCGATTGAACCTAGATTTTCTCCTGACCCTAATTTCTAGCCCCTTTGGTTGTTTTACTTATCAGTCACTTGCTTCTATGAAGTGGAATATGTCTAAATCCTTTCGTTATCAGATCAGTCTTGGAGTTTACAATTGCTTTTGTTCTTTCAGTTAGGGTTTCTAATTTCACCTGATTCATTCTGGCATGTACTCGATCTTCTGAAGAGGTGTCAACTTTGGGTAGATTGTCAGGAGCGATGCTTGTTATGGTGATTCAGCAGGGATATCAATCGGATCCTTCGATACGCGGACAATGAGTTTTCGATGCTGTGTGTAAGGGCTGGGGTTGTTTGTTTTGTTTCTACTCACATGATTATCAAGGTTTTCCTTGGTAGAGCTGTGGGTATATGTATCCAAAAGGAAGAGACATTCCTTAGTTCTTTCTGTTATAATTATTTGATAAATAATATTGCGTTAATAAGAAATCTGAATGGGTAAATAATTATTTGTATCAGTTATAAGGGGAATAATTCATAATACTCTATTTACATGGCAAAGGGAAATAATCATAATAATTTGTCCTCTTGGTGACACTTTCTCTTTATTTCGTTTGATCCCGCATCTTAAATTCTTTGAAACTAATTTTTATCCTACTTGTGTAAATGAATCACATCCTTCCATTCCATGTATTTCAATTGGATCTTTCTCTCTCTCTTTTAAAGACAAAAAAAAAACGTGCTGTTTGAACTGAATTTTCCATCATGCAAAATATTGCTTCCTCCCAATTTGTACTAAAAGAATGTGTATGTGCTGGGAAACATTTCAACATCAGCGTTCCTTCCATCCTGCCATTTCAACCAAAGGAAATGACATGTAAAATAGTCTCTTAGAAGCTTTTCCTTAGGCCGCATATTTCCTTCCACCATAGAAATAATGACGATACTTCTATTGTATGATATAAAATTCATTATTTCTTCATTTTACAATGATTTAAGTTAAATTTATAATATGTTGGGTATAACTTAATTTCTTAAGGGGTTATGTTCACTTTCAGTGTTGGTTAATATTTAGATTGTATAAAATAAGATTCATATCACACCAAATTGAATCATCATGTTTTTTCTCATTTCCAATTCATATGTAAAAATTTTAGCGTTTTACATGATACAAGTTGTTAATTGAATGATCACATTCCCATAATTCCAAGTTGTCTTGCTTTTGTGGCAGATTAAGTAATGCATTTGTTCTTGAGCTGGGGATGGTGTAGTGGCAAATGTAATTATCTTAATAATTTCTATCTTCATACTGTTGGCTAGAACCAATGGTTAAACCTAAGTTTTGATAAATGACAAATGAATTAAAGTTAGGTGTTGTGTTATTTGACCTTGTTACCAAGTGTCCAAGACTTACGGGTCCGGAGAACCTGACACCAGACTGAAATCTAGCTAGGTTTGTTGGACCTGATAGCTGGTATGGAAGTCCAGATAAGTCAAGGATTGACCCAATATCTTGCGGGAAGTCTGGCTGGGTCTGTGGGACCTGAAGCTGGCCGAAGTCCCGTTGGATTTCTGACTTGACAACTTGCGAAGACCTGGTGGGTCAAAGGCAAGTCAAGCGATTCTGCATGGTAAGTAAGGTAAGTCACTGGAGGAGAGTGTTCTATTGAGGACGAGTCTTAATTAGGGACTTTAGGCGCAGGTCCAATTTAAGCCCATTTTAGAATCCTTAGACTGTGGCTAGATCCTGGTCTTGGGAAGACATGATCTAATTAATAATATTATTTTATTATTCTGCTAACTCTGTTTGCAATATATAGTTTGTTATTTGGACTAACGCATTTTGCAAGAAGAAAAGTGACTCAAGCCTCAGGTGAACAGTGATCCGAGGCGCCTCCTGTTCTAGTGGAGGCGGCTCGAATGCTTCAGTCGAAGTCGCCGCACAGAAGGGCCCGGAGGCGCCTCCCATGCGGATGGAGGCGCCTCCCATGCGGATGGAGGCGCCATGAAGCTTGGTGCTGGAGGTGCCTCGGAGAGCTTTGAAGGTGCCCTCCAGAGGATAAAATCCACAGGTTATGGGTTTGATCGATTCCGAAGATAAGGGGATAAAAGTTGCTACTGGAGGCGCCTCAGATGAAGCTAGAGGCGCCCCTAACAGTCCATATACGCCCTGTTCGAGCAGCCTTCAAGATACATCTTCTCTACGAACTACAAAGACCTTTATGCTACGAACAAGTTTGATTGCTGCTGTACTACTGCTGTCGGCAGATCGACACCAACTCTTGAGCACTTCCGAATCCTCTTTCTACGAGTTGGTAATGAAGTTAATTACTGCATCTCTTTATTATTTACAAAAGGGAGTGTAAGCTATTACACTTTCCTTTCTTCGATATCTTATATTCGATTATCTCTTCTGGCAGTTTTGGAAAAGGTTTATAGTGGATTGTTCGTCGATATGGTCCGAGGGATCGTCGGTCTTGGAGTAGGAGTCGCCGAAGGCTCCGAACCAAGTAACTCCTCGTTCAAATTCTGTGTTCTTTTCGTTTCTGTTTATATTTTATTCTTTTGATAAAACACATGTGATTCACCCCCTCTCACGTGCGCAATGATCGTACACATTCTCCTCTTGATAGAAAGGTACATTCAACACATGCCACTATGGTGATGGCTAGTTGGTAACTGACGTTCACATTCCATCGTTTGGAGTTTAATATGTTGAAGCACTCATGTCATTTCATGTCTTGTTCTCTTGACTTTAGGAAAACCACAAAATCCATTTGCAGATAACCAAATGGAGTCGTTGTGATAGATTCTTTTAGCTAGCTTTCTTTACCAAAAAAACAAAAGAAAATTTTCACAAATTTGATGTTGCACCACCTCTAGAAATTCTATCCATAAAATACTGGCTATCTCACAAAATGCCAAGCCTACACTGATGGACAATTGTTTGAATGGATATAGAAACTCATAGTAGTGAAGACAAAAAATAAAAACTTTTGTATTGTTTTATGTCTTGGAGCTGAGTCTCTGGCAATCTTTTTGAAGACTGCTTGGCATTTACTTGGGTTGTGCTTATTTGAGAGCACTCCATCTGAAGGGATTTATACTTGTGTAGGCATCCCTTGCATTGTGACTTGATCAAATATATTCGACAGTTGGGTTTGAGCTCAGGTTAATCTACTATTTTTTGTTAATGAATAGATTGAGTCATGATACAAGGGATGGTTTTTCTAAGAGAAAAAAAACTTACCATTTGTAGTATGCGCAATAGCACTATAGTAGTTTATGTCAATTCCTTATGTTGCCCACTCGTTACTATTTATTGTCAAATTCTTCATTAATGATGTTCACATCAATATTATATGATTAACTCATGTTTTTTCCAATTTATTAATGGTTGGCTACATGAATCTTATCCTTCCATTGAGTTGTATGCAAGGCTATATAATTAGTAACTAATCCTTTTACATTAAGTTGTATGCAAGGATATATAACTCATATTAACATCTATCTTTAGAAATTCTTTCTGTATACTTGATTTTTTCTTTATTGCATTAATGCTATCTCTTTGGATACAATATTATCTTTAAATTTAAGAAATACCCAATTTTTTCCATGAAAATTTGTCAACATATAATAGAACCTTTTGTTGAAGCTTGAATGCCGCCAGGGCGTAGCACAGACGGTGGGTGCATGTCATCTCTGGCGTAATAGCCAGGGGTTGATTCTCAGGAACTGACGGCTTGGGGTTTATCCCACTATGCGCCTGACGTCTGTGTATCTGCATGTACCTCCCTCCATATCCGTAGGGCCGGCACTAGGGGGGCCGTTAATGTAGCGGATCTACATTTTTTGTTGAAGCTTGAATATAATTCTTTTTCATTTTGATATTATCTTTTCTCTCCTGATAGAAAATTACTTATATGTTAAAGGTATAGTGAAGTGCCATTTTCATGCTATTCTGTGTTCTTTCCTATCCTTTCCTACCCTACTTTTTTAACATAGAAGTTGAATGTGAATACCTGTTTCTCACAATCTATATTTTTGATACAGTTTTTTTTTTTCCTTATAGGTACTTGTTTGACCAATATGAGGTGTTATAAGGAGTTGTTTCTGATGGACTAGGTGCTGAGTGTTACACAAAACCACTTGGTATCACTTGACATGTTCTTTGAAAGCATCTAAACTTGTTTGAGCATTATTTTGAGTCACAATGTCAAAGGGTCAATACCATACAAGAATTCAGTCAGGGAGGAGAGCACTTGAAAAATGCAAAAGCAAGACAATTGAGATCATTGATATTGAAAGAGGGAAAAATGTTATAATAGATGCTCCAGAGTCTTTTCATCAAGGTTCTGGTTCCCTAAAGGTTAAAATTAATGAAATTCCTTCTGTTGTTATACACATTGCTGATGAAGAGGGAGAAAATGATAAGCTTCATAGTAATGCATATCAGCATTCCTCAAACAGCAGAGTGTGTCCTCTGTTTGGCAGTCATTCAGCACAACAAGAATTAGATGATGAAGAATGTGTAATGTACTCGAAGGAGGATCTTTCCTCTTCTTACTCTAGTAGAAATGGGTTCCCACTGTTTGGTTCATCTAGAACTCCTCATGTACTATTTTCTTCTTGTTCAGAAAGCAGTTCATCCAGAAATGATAGTTCAACATTTAACACTTCTGGAAGTGATGATTCTGATTTTGAAGTTGAAGATATTAGTGATCCATGAACAGTGGGAAAGAGCTGCTCTTAGGAGAAAAAAATCACAAACAGTGATAATGAGGTCTGAAGATCAGCCTAGTGTATCAGGATCAAGTTCTGATCCAGGATTGTCACCACCGGAACCTACTCAAAATATGGTTGATTTGGAAGACACTGTAAACAAGAGCTTCTTTGAGCATTCCAAAGTATCTCCTTGTAAGAATGGCAACTTCTTTGAGCATTTCAAACACTCTCAAAATGTTGATAACTTGGAAGACTCTACAAACAAGTTCTCTTCTGAACATTTTAAAGCATCACCTTCCAAGTGCAGTTCAAGTCGTTCAAATTCCAGAAAAAATATTTCTAATATGACCAATGGTAAAATCGGGAATGATCCCTTTTTTGGTAATAGCAGAAAAGAGACTCCTGTTGGTTCTGATACATCTACTGGAATCAGCTGTGAAGTGCCTAGTTTTCAGAAGAATAAATCATTATATGAAAGCAGCTCTTTGAGATCTCAGACCTTTGAAACTCATGCTGATCTTAATGAAACTAATACTCCTGATGTACAAATGCAGGGGAGCGCTACTGTCAGTGTTGATGGGTTTAGTCGCATGGGAAAAGCTGAGAGAAGTCCACCAGGAAATTCTCCCTCCGCAAGTGCAATTAGGGATGAAATGGACTTCCAGTATGAAGAACCTAATCCTGGAAAACCAACCAAAGCTATGGATTCAAAGCACCCTATGGCTGGCTGCTCTTATAATCATAGTGAGAAAGAATATGACCATTCTGCAGAATCACAACATGACAACCCAGGTCTCCAGGAAATTAATCCAGGGGCAAAGGGGATGTCCTTTGTGCAACAGATCATTCATTCAATGATCCAATACATGATGAACCAGTAATCAAACATAGCGCTGATTTATTTGGCTATGAAACTGAAGCCATTCATGGAAAATCTACTTCAAAAAATGATACAGAAAATGGAGCTCTGTGCCAGAACTTATCTTTACATGGAGGCATGCAAGATTTATCTTTGTCCTCGGACAACCTTACTGGTGACCTTGAAAAGCATAATGAAATTGTGATGAAGCCAATTGTACCCAAGGATCAGAGTGCCCCAATAAGTGAACGTGAAAAATATAAGGAATCTGATGAATTCAAGCGTGCTGCTGAAGAAGAATGGGCACAAAGGAATCGTGAGATACAGTCTCAGGTTTTTATCTTATTTTTCTTTTAGTTATTTAACACAAATCCTTCCTAAATTACCTGCATAATTTTTCTTGATTTCTTCTGGTTGATTGGTGATATATATGTTTTTTTATGTGCTGCATGCAAATTTATCATACAAATATTATGCATAATATCACAATTTTTTTTATGGTATTTAATAACACCATATACTAAATCAAATGATAACTTTGCCATTTTTACAGATGAACATCAGAGTTTGTTATTAACTGGTTTTGTTTCAATTCTGTAGGCAGAAGAAGCACAGAGATTGCGGAAGAGGAAAAAAAGCTGAAAACCTGTGCTTATTAGACATGGAGAAAAGGCAAAAGCAACGGGTAGAGGAAATCAGAGAATCACAGAGGAAGGTATAGTTTTGGTGGTCTGCCAGCACATATAGGTCTACTTTTGTCTATGGTTTACATTTCGTGGAAGTTCAATTGGTTTTAAACAATTGACCCAACAACCTTAAGTCAAGAGCATAGCGTTGACCTAAATAGCTGTTGTAATGTACTATATTGGCCATGATTATGGATCTAAGTTTACCAATTCTAATACTATAAAATTCTGTACAAGTTCTTTTTTTTTTTTTTTTGAATTTTTTCCTTTGAGCCAATCTAGGAGTATTAGGATGGTCAATTATTGAAACTGGAATTATAAGACTGAATTTAAAATTTCAGTTTTATGCTGATCTCAAGGATCCGCCGAATAATCACAAACCATGTCCATATTGTTTTTATTACGGATAATAGTTTAAAAAGGTTAAAATTCAAGTTAGAGTAGATGAGTGTTTGTACCATATGGGATAAACTACAGACAGTAAACTGCTGTTCGCTGCAGATTGCTAGAAATTGAGCAGTTTGCGAACCCACTAGGTTGATATGATGAAAATGTGATTGGTTTTCCAATATATCCTTACCTTATTGTGTTAATGGCATATATATTGGCAATATTGAGGTTATCGACAGATTTTAATCAGTTATTTACTTAAAGATGTTCTTATGATTTAGTCATGGGTCATTATTTAATCTTTGATTTGCACAACATTTCTGTTTCACTTCTTCCTCATTTTTTTTCTTTTGTTCATTTTTTATGCTTTAATTTCTGTCAATTTCTTTGCTAGTGTGTTTGGTGAGCTGTTTAAGAATTTATTTCGTTTGAATTGTAACTCTTACCCTGGAAACTTTGCTAACTGTATCTGTTCATTTTAGGATGAGCAGACGATACCTCTGAAAGGACTTAGCCGTGCTGAAGTAAGAAAAGAGCTGGATAAGATGGAATGGAGATACAGGGACATGGCTTCACTTCTTCGGGGGACTAGGCATCTCCCATGTCACACGAGGTATGAGATATCACCTCAAACTAAGCTATTGATTTGCTCTGATACTTCTTGCTTTGGAGTCCATTGAATGACAATCCATTTGGTTGTTTAGATTGTTTGTTCCTTTTTTACTTTCTAAAGAATGTTGTTTTTTTTTGTCAAAAAACGATTACATAATAACCTGCATATCGTGTAACTAATTAGCTTGTATTTTCTTCATTCGTTCTAGAGAGTTTTGTGCATATGTTGAGATACCAATACTTTTCCCATCGTTAATTTTGTGAGGATTGGAGACCCAATCTGCTAATGATTCATTTCCTCTAGTTAGGGGGCCTGTTCATATGTTCTGGAAACTTGAAGAGCTTTATCTGCTGGTACATTTGATGTTTCAATTCTACCATCAGATGCCAATCATGTACAAGTGATAAAAGCCTTCATGTCACCGCCCATATTGGGCTACTGGCTAAACCTCATGGTAGCTGAATAGGCAGAACAAACATACCGCACAAATCAAACCCATATTCAGCATACACATCTCAATCTTAGTTCCACCTAAATCTGCTCAATTAGGGTTGCCATGCCACCCTTGTCCACTAAAGGCACCTCTTGGTTTGTTTTTGTCTTTTTGACCACACTTGACGTGGTGGTTTTCTGCTGATCATTGTTCCTCATATATATATATATATATATATTCCTAGGTCAATGCTGCTTATAAACAAGCATTACTGAGATTTCATCCTGGCAGAGTGGTAGGGGAGCTGTCGTCGCCGAAGGAGCAGGATCGCTTCCTGCCCATCACCAACGTTAGCCGCATCATCAAGAAGGCACTCCCGGCGAGCGCCAAGATCTCCAAGGACGCCAAGGAGATGGTGCAGGAGTGCATCTCGGAGTTCATCATCTTCATCACGGGGGAGGCCTCGGACAAGTGCCAGTGTGAGAAGCGAAAGACCATCAACGGTGATGACCTCCTCTGGGCTATGACCACCCTTGGCTTCGAGGAGTACGTCGAGCCTCTCAAGGTCTAACTGCAGCGTTTTCGTGAAACGGAGGGTGAGAAGGGAGGTGGTGGTCCCTCGTCATCCTTGCCAATGCCTTACCAGTCGATGGACTCGGTTGTTGCCTCTATGGGCATCGGGACCAATATGCCGGGCATCGGGACCAACTATGTACGGTGGTGGAATGACGATGATGATGGGGCAGCAGATGTATGCCTCGCAGTCCTCATCCTTGCCATATCATCTCCCCCAGATGACCATGTCGGAAAAGAGCAACACGGCAAGCAGTGGTGGGGTGGTGGTTTCGGCACCGGTTTGAGCTCGCCCTCCTCCAAGTTGGGATATAAGTAGCTGGTTCTAATACGTAGGAGCAACAGATTGTTTACTTCTGAAACCAATCGGATGGATTTGGCTGGTGCAGTCTCTTTGTTTCTCAGGAAGTTGAAAATTTGCACTTTTTTGTGTTTTTTTTTGGGCAAGAAACTGCTTTTACTCCCCTTCTCAGCTTGTTTAGAATTGAAATTTCAGAATATTATTAAAAAGATTCCTAATTTAGTTATTGCGTCGATGGGTGCGTCGAGGTTGTAATTAATAAATATATATTTTATTATTATTATATCATTAAAGCAAGTCTTCCCAAACTGATAGAATTAAATAAAAACCAATAAGAATTCACGTAAATTTGAGCAATGAACCCAAAATTATATTAGATGGAATCAAAACGCAAGCGATTTTGATTTAACCGCCAAAGTCGGGCGGGGTTGGAATCTGGATTTGGTAGTTGGACTGGGATGAGCGGGCAAAGTCAAACAGATCACTTTCCTTCCCAATTCAATCAAATTCAATTGCGTTTTGGGTTCCGGAAAGTCTTTCCACATTCTTATTGTGCGGGATCCTCTCCAATCAAGACGGACGGAGTCTCGTCTTCGATTTCACCGAGTCGCCGCACGATGCCACACACCGCACGAGAACCCTTGGATCACAAATGGCGAATGATGCCCATATATTGGATTCGGCCGTAATTAGGAGTAAACATCGACTTCCCGATCTTCGATTTTTCCAATTTGATTCCGCAATCGCGTGACGAGATCGGAACCTTCCTGTTCACGGCGTCTCCGGGAAGCACCGCCATCGTCTTCCGTTGCTCCGAAGGCCCGTCGTCCGATCGCCGCCGCCCTAGGGTTTGTCATGTTCGGTTCCTTCTTTCTTGATTTCTATCTATCGACGCCGATTGAACCTAGCTTTTCTTCTGACCCTAATTTCTAGCCCCGTTGGTGCTTTTACTTATCAGTCACTTGCTTCTATGAAGTAGAATATGTCTAAATCCCTTCGTTATCAGATCAGTCTTGGAGTTTACGATTGCTTTTGTTCTTTCAGTTAGGGTTCTAATTCGACCTGATTCATTCTGACATGTACTCGTTCTTCTGAAGAGGTGTCAACTTTGGTTAGATTGTCAGGAGCGATGCTTGTTATGGTGATTCAGCAGGGATATCAATCGGATCCTTCATCCTTCGATACGCGGACAATGAGTTTTAGATGCTGTGTGTAAGGGCTGGGGTTGTTTGTTTTGTTTCTACTCACATGATTATCAAGGTTTTCCTTGGTAGAGCTGTGGGTATATGTATCCAAAAGGAAGAGACATTCCTTAATGCTTTCTGTTATAATTATTTTATAAATAATATTGAGTTAATAAGAAATCTGAATGGGTAAATAATTATTTGTATCAGTTATAAGGGGAATAATTCATAATACTCTATTTACATGGCAAAGGGAAATAATCATAATAATTTATCCTCTTGGTGACACTTTCTCTTTATTTCGTTTGATCCCGAATCATAAATTCTTTGAAACTAATTTTTATCCTACTTGTGTAAATGAATCACATTCTTCCATTCCATGTATTTCAATTGTTTGAACTGAATTTTCCATCATGCAAAATATTGCTTCCTCCCAATTTGTACTAAAAGAATGTGTATGTGCTGGGAAACATTTCAGCATCAGCGTTCCTTCCATCCTGCCATTTCAACCAAAGGAAATGACATGTAAAATAGTCTCTTAGAAGCTTTTCCTTAGGCCATGCATTTCCTTCCACCATAGAAATAATGACGATACTTCTATTGTATGATATAAAATTCATTATTTCTTCATTGTACAATGATTTAAGTTAAATTTATAATATGTTGGGTATAATTTAATTTCTTAAGGGGTTATGTTCACTTTCAGTTGTTAATTGAATGATCACATTTTCATAATTCCAAGTTGTCTTGCGTTTGTGGAAGATTGAGTAATGCATTTGTTCTTGAGCTGGGATGGTGTAGTGACAAATATAATTATCATTTCCTATCTTCATACTCCTCTTGATAGAAAGGTACATTCAATACTTGCCACTATGGTGATGGCTAGTTGGTAACTGACTTTCACATTCCATCGTTTGTAGTTTAATATGTTTTAGCACTCATGTCATTTCATGTCTTGTTCGCTCGACTCTAGGGAAACGACCAAATCCATTTGCAGATAACCAAATGGATTCAATGTGATAGGTTCTTTTAGCTAGCTTTCTTCACCAAAAAAAACATAAGTTGATCTTGCATCACCTCTAGAATTTCTATCCATAAAATACAATGCCTATCTCACAAAACTGCCAAGCCTACACTGATCGACAATTGTTTGAACTCTTGGATCTAGAAACTCATAGTAGTGAAGGCAAAAAAAAAAAAAAACACATTTGTATTGTTTTTGTGTCTTGGAGCTGAGTCTCTGGCAATCTTTTTGAAGACTGCTTGGCATTTACTTGGGTTTGTGCATATTTGAGAGCACTCCATCTGAAGGGATTTATCCTTGTGTAGGCATTCCTTGCATTGTGACTTGATCAAATCTATTTGACAGTTGGGTTTGAGCTCAGGTTAATCTACTATTTTTTGTTAACTGTACTTGCCTCTTTTCCTCTTTTTCCCTCTCATATATAAGAAAGAAAGAAAAAAAGAATAGAGGAGGAGAAGAAGAGGGGAAGGAGTGGGTATGGGTAACCAAAAATGGTTGTCTAACCTAAGCTCAAACATAGTGGAATTTAATAGATTGAGTCATGATACAAGGGATGGTTTTTCTCAAGAGAAAAATAATATTGCCATTTGTAGTATGTTTTTCCCAATTTATTAATGGTTGGCTACATGAATCTTATCCTTCCATTGAGTTGTGTGCAAAGCTATATAATTAATAACTAATCCTATTACATTAAGTTGTATGCAAGGATATATCACTGGTAACTCATAATAACATCTATCTTTAGAAATTCTTTCGATATACTTGATTTTTCTTTATTGCATTAATGATATCTCTTTGGATACAATATTATCTTTAATTTAAGAAATACCCATTTGTTTCCATGAAATTTTGTCAACATATAATAGAACCTTTTGTTGAAGCTTGAATATGATTCTTTTTCATTTTGATATTATCCCTGCTCTCCTACTAGAAAATTACTTATATGTTAAAGGTATAGTTAAGTGCCACTTTCATGCTATTCTGTGTTCTTTCCTATCCTTTCCTACCCTACTTTTTTAACATATAAGTTAATTGTGAATTGGCTTACCTATTTCTCACAATCTATAATTTTGATACAGTGTTTTCCTTATAGGTACTTGTTTGAACGCCGACCTCATCTAGTGAGATAAGGTTTGGTTGTTGTTGTTGTATAGGTATTTGTTTGAACAATATGAGGTGACATAAGGAGTTGTTTCAGATGGAGTAGGTGCCGAGTGTTACACAAAACCACTTGGTATCACTTGACATGTTCTTTGAAAGCGTATAAACTTGTTTGAGCATTATTTTGAGTCACAATGTCGAAGGGTCAATACCAAACAAGAATTCAATCAGGGAGGAGAGCACTTGAAAAATGCAAAAGCAAGACAATTGAGATCATTGATGTTGAAAAAGGGAAAAATGTTATAATAGATGCTCCAGAGTCTTCTCATCAAGGTTCTGGTTCCCTAAAGGGTAAAATTAATGAAATTCCTTCTGTTGTTATACACATTGCTGATGAAGAGGGAGAAAATGATAAGCTTCATAGTAATGCATATCAGCATTCCTCAAACAGCAGAGTGTCTCCTCTGTTTGGCAGTCATTCAGCACTACAAGAATTAGATGATGAAGAATGTGTAATGTACTCAAAGGAAGATCTTTCCTCTTCTTACTCTAGTAGAAATGGGTTCCCACTGTTTGGTTCATCTGGAACTCCTCATGTACTAGATTCTTCTTGTTCAGAAATCAGTTCATCCAGAAATGATAGTTCAACATTTAACACTTCCGGGAGTGATGACTCTGATTTTGAAGTTGAAGATATTAGTGGACATATCCATGAACAGTGGGAAAGAGCTGCTCTTAGGAGAAAAAAATCACAAACAGTGAGAATGAGGTCTGAAGATCAGTCTAGTGTATCAGGATCAAGTTCTGATCCAGGATTGTCACCACCGGAACCTACTCAAAATATGGTTGATTTGGAAGACTCTGTAAACAAGAGCTTCTTTGAGCATTCCAAAGTATCTCCTTGTAAGAATGGCAACTTCTTTGATCATTTCAAACACTCTCAAAATGTTGATAACTTGGAAGACTCTACAAACAAGTTCTCTTCTGAACATTTTAAAGCATCACCTTCCAAGTGCGGTTCAAGTCGTTCAGATTCCAGAAAAAATATTTCTAATATGACCAATGGTAAAATCAGGAATGATCCCTTTTTTGGTAATAGCAGAAAAGAGTCTCCTGTTGGTTCTGATACATCTACTAGAATCAGCTGTGAAGTGCCTAGTTTTCAGAAGAATAATTCATTATATGAAAGCAGCTCTTTGAGATCTCAGACCTTTGAAACTCATGCTGATCTTAATGAAACTAGTACTCCTGATGTACAAATGCAAGGGAGCGCTACTGTCAGTGTTGATGGGTTTAGTTGCATGGGAAAAGCTGAGAGAAGTCCACCAGGAAATTCTCCCTCTGCAAGTGCAATTAGGGATGAAATGGACTTCCAGTATGAAGGACCTAATCCTAGAAAACCAACCAAAGCTATGGATTCAAAGCACCCTATGGCTGGATGCTCTTACAATCATAGTGAGAAAGAATATGGCCATTCTGCAGAATCACAACATGACAACCCAGGTCTCCAGGAAATTAATCCAGGGGCAAAGGGGATGTCCTTTGTGCAACAGATTCATTCATTCAATGATCCAATACATGATGAACCAGTAATCAAACATAGCGCTGATTTATTTGGCTCTGAAACTGAAGCCATTCATGGAAAATCTACTTCCAAAAATGATACAGAAAATGGAGCTTTGTGCCAGAACTTATCTTTACATGTAGGCATGCAAGATTTATCTTTGTCCTTGGATAACCTTACTGGTGACCTTGAAAAGCATAATGAAATTGTGATGAAGCCAATTGTACCCAAGGATCAGAGCGTCTCAATAAGTGAACGTGAAAAACTTAAGGAATCAGATGAATACAAGCGTGCTGCTGAAGAAGAATGGGCACAAAGGAATCGTGAGATACAGTCTCAGGTTTTTATCTTATTTTGCTTTTAGTTATTTAACACAATTCGATCCTAAATTACCAGCATAATTTTTCTTGATGTCTTCTGGTTGATTGGTGATATATATGTTTTTTTTATGTGCTGCATGCAAATTTATCATACAAATATTATGCATAATATCACAATTTTTTTTATGGTATTGAATAACACCATATACTAAATCAAATGGTAATTTTACCATTTTTACAGATGAACATCAGAATTTGTTATTAACTGGTTTTGTTTCAATTCTGTAGGCAGAAGAAGCACAGAGATTGCGGAAGAGGAAAAAAGCTGAAAGCCTGCGTTTACTAGACATGGAGAAAAGGCAAAAGCAACGGGTAGAGGAAATTAGAGAATCACAGAAGAAGGTACAGTCTTGGTGGTCTGCCAACACATATAGGTGTACTTTTGTCTATGGTTTACATTTCGTGGAAGTTCAATTAATGGTTTTAAACAATTGACCCAACAAGCTTAAGTCAAGAGCATAGCATGGACCCAAATACCTGTTGTAATGTACCATACTGGCCATGAATATGGATCTATTCTAATACTATAAAATTCTGTACAAGTTCTTTCTTTTTTTTTAAAATTTTTTCCTTTGAGCCAACCTAGGTGTATTAGGCTGGTCAATTATTGAAACTGGAATTATAAGACTGAATTTAAAATTTCAGTTTTATGCAGATCTCAAGGATCCACCGAACAATTACAAACCATGGCCATATTGTTCTTATTAGGGATAATAGTTTAAAAAGGTTAAAATTCAAGTTAGAGTAGATGAGTGTTTGCACCATATTGTATAAACTATAGACAGTAAACTGCTGTGTGCTGCAGATTGCTAGAAATTGAGCAGTTTGCGAATCCACTAGGTTGATATGATGAAAATGTGATTGGTTTTCCAGTATATCCTTACCTTATTGTGTTAATGGCTTATATCCTGGAAATATTGGGGTTATCGACAGATTTTGATCAGTTATTTACTTAAAGATGTTCTTATGAATTAGTTTTGGATCATTATTTAATACTTTGATTCCCACAATATTTCTGTTTCACTTCCTCAAATTTCCCTTTTGTTCATTTTTTATGATTTAATTTCTGTCAGTTTCTTTGCTAGTGTGTTTGGTGAGCTCTTTAAGAATTTATTTCGTTTGAATTGTAACTCTTACCCTTGAAACTTTGCTAATTGTATCTGTTCATTTTAGGATGAGCAGACGATACATCTGAAAGAACTTATCCGTGCTGAAGTAAGAAAAGAGCTGGATAAGATGGAATGGAGATACAGGGACATGGCTTCACTTCTTCGGGGACTAGGCATCCATGTTGAAGGCGGTCCATCTCCCATGTCACACGAGGTATGAGATATCCCCTTAAACTAAGCTATTGATTTACTCTGATACTTCTTTCTTTGGACTCCATTGAATGACAGTCCATTTGGTTGTTTAGATTGTTTGTTCTTTTTTGCTTTCTAAAGAATGTTGGTTAGTTTTTTTGGGTCACCAAACAATTACATAACCTGCATATCGTCTAACTAATGAGCTTGTATTTTCTTCATTCCTTGTAGAGAGTTTTGTGCATATGTTGAGATGCATACTTTTCCTATCAGTAATTTTGTGAGGATTGGAGACCTAATCTGCTAATGATTCATTTCCTCTAATTAGGAGGCCTGTTCATTTGGTCTGGAAACTTGAAGAGTTTTATCTGCTGGTACATTTGATGTTTCACTTCTACCAACAGATGCCCATCATGTACAAGTGATAAAAGCCTTCATGTCACTGCCCTATTGGGCACGGGCTAAACATACCTCATGGCAGGTGATTAGGCAAAACAAACATCCTGCACAAATCAAATCCAGATTGCTCAATCTTAGTTCCTCCTAATTTTCTCAATTAGGTTGCCATGCCACCCTTGTCCACTGCAGGCACCTCTTGGTTTGTTTTTTTACCACACTTGACGTGGCGCTTTCTGCTTATCATTGTGCCTAGTTTTACTTTCATCTCGGGATCTGATGATATACATATATTTTTATATATTTTTCCTAGGTCAATGCTGCTTATAAACAAGCGTTACTGAGATTTCATCCTGACAGAGCTTCAAGAACTGACATCCGCAAACAGGTTGAAGCAGAAGAGACGTTTAAAATGATTTCACGCTTGAAAGAAAAGCTGCTGCCCGCACTATAATTGTCTTGTTTACATGTGTTGGAGTCATCTGATGTATGGATTGGGATTCTTTAGTTGCTCACCCGGGTGTTACTGGTGCCACTCCAGCAAACATCTCTGCTTACTTATATCCGTACGACCAAAAACCAATAGAAATAGAAATAGAAAATAGGTGTTTATTCTTTAGGTGTAGAGTGGCTTTCAAGCGTAAATCAATGATATCCAAGTTTTTTGTTCGGTTCGCAAGTCCAATTGTTGCAAGGCCGACTTGATGGCTTTTTGCAGGATCTTGAATTATTACTCGGTTATGGAAGAACATCGTAATGATAATCTGTTATTTGGGTAGCATTTTTCACTAATGGGGTTTGTAATCAATTTAGATTGATGATTTTGGCATTAGGTAACCCTTCTGTCGCCTGGCCTGTTTGATTTGATGTCATGTTGTATTAAGTATGAAAATCAATAAGTTGCTATTTTTTTTTACCAAAATTTTGTTTTTTTTTCAAAGGCAATAATTTTTCAAGGAAAAAAAAATAACATATATTAGATGGGGATCGACCCATTATCCCATTTGAGGTAACCTTTATATTTCTGATGGATGATCTATTTTGGGAAGTACTTTATATCTTTATTGGGGAGATTAGATCTTCTATTTTTTCGTCGATTGGACGGGTTAGATCACATTTTAAAAATACAATGCACATCACAAGGATGTCATGATCATCCGATCGACGAGGGGACATGGGGATACGAGAATCTTGAGACAGAGGATCTGATTTCGTTATCTCAGCACTTCTCTAGAGTTGGTTTTATGGATATGGAAAGAGATAAATTCTAGTATAATGACAAAAGATGAATACGCTCACCTTAGCGTCTTAGTCAATCCGTTCTAGGGTTAACACGTAAGAGGTAAATCACGGACAGTTACTAACCTTTGGAATAGTGATTAACATATAAGAGAAGTATTTATCTAAATTTTGTCGAAATTCGAATCTCAGATTTCATGATGATAATACCTCATGTGTTAGTCACTAAATCGTCCTGAGGAGACGAGATAAATTCAAGTATGATACAAAAGGCGGAATCCGCCGCCCCGACGGCCCCCTACGCCTGCCCCACGGTGATGTAGGAGGAGGGTTAATCAGGGTGAATGCTGGGCTGACAAGTGGCTGGGGTTCGAGGCTTTAAGCCGGCAGACGGGGATATTATCCCACATTGCAACCGTCGACACTCGAACCGCTGCGTCATGATACAACTTCCCAGCCACTTACCAACTGATCCAGCCCCTGGGGGCGAGATAAATTCAAGTATGTATATATGAGAGGTGTATGATGGAGTGAATTTCGGATAATGTGTATGGTGATTTGATCTTAATTGTTATATCAGAAATGTCATACCCTTATTGGTGATATATAAAACTTTTAGGAAGTAAAATGATAGTAGGATGTACTCATTCCTCATCATTTCGTTTTTTAGTTAATGTATTCATTAACTCATTTCTTTAATATTCATATTTATATTTTAATCATGTGAAATTTACATCATATAATTACTCACAAACAATAAAATATTTTTTAAGAATTTTAAAATAGTATTTATGTTTGTTCAATTCGCAGGGTTTATGCAATAGATTTTCAGGGAGAACGCCAATAAAAATATGATATAAAATACTATATAGCACATCATAGAATTTGCTTTCCACCGAAAGCTAGTGAGCACAATTTCGACTATGCCACGGCCAGTCTCTTGGTCTGTTTCCTAATGTAACCGACAACTAAAGTTCCTGGCACGCTCCACCAATCCACTAACTACACAAAAATATAGAATACTCGCAGCGTTATTCTTCAACACATCCACAGACGCAGTCGAGGCTAAATAATGACTTAGGGAGCGCATCTGACCGAGTAAAGTTACATCATGCATAATCTATATCAGATTTACTTGTACAAACGCACACAAGCGAGCTGACATGGTGGTGGCTTAGCCATCAAATAGATAGATACTACCGTATTTGCAGGGATAGTGAGTGAAAACAGAGAGGTTCCAATTCACCATTAGCTGTTCAAATGGCTGAGCATCCACGGAGGCAAGAAGCTACCACTGATCCTAACCTGAGTTTCCTCAGCGTCATCGCTGGCGCCATGGCCACCTCCCGTTCCTTGGTAACACCTGGATCATTAAATGTTTACTCCTGAGAAAATCATCATATCTTTGTAAAAAAAGAGGAAAGCGTAAGCTTGTGTTTTGCGTACCCAATGTTTAGGATCGGTTGAAGCTCCACTATCGTGGGGACCGATGACGCGGAGCTTGCTTGGGCTTGTTGGGTTACAACCTTCACCTTCTGCTTCTCCTTCAGCTGGTTCACATTACAAGAATGTTTCAGTGATTATCCGAATTTACTTTGGGTGACCGTCAACAGTGTGTTACCTCCTTCTCTAATTGTTTGTGCTGCTCACGAAGTGCTTTCTCCTACACATTAAACGGGGAAAAAAATAAATAAATGAAGTCATGAATCTAAAATATGCAATTTGTTGCAAGTGGAACGCCCGAGAGCATGCTTTTAATTTAGAATCAAAATAAGTGGGCATTTGTATCATGAAGATAACCCCCCAAAGCATAATACTTCTCATACCTGTACCCATGGCTTAATGATTAACTATCAGGACCTTTCACAAGAATAATTCCAAGTAGTCCTCATTCATAGTGCCCACAGATCATAATCGTTTAGAACATTAAAAGGGTGTAAAGCATTTAGGAAATTTAATATCAGATTAGCATAATCTATCTCTTAAAACATATTACCTTCCGTTGAAGCTCCGCAATGGACTCAGACATTACTTGGTTCTGCAAATAGCATCAGCTTATAAGGTGTCTGGCAAATTTTATTTAGTATTTTAGATTGGAATGACTGTTAGTTATTGGAATATAGTAATGACATTACCTTTCTTGATCTGATATGTTTCAGAGAAATTTCGAGCTGATGCTCTAATTGTTGGACTTCTTTCAGATTCAAGGATTCTAGTTGTTCTCCCATTAGCTGCCTGTGAAGTTGTGCTTATTCAATAAGTATGTCAACTGGTAAGCAATTCTTCTTTAAGCGGTTCAATTAGATTACCTTTGACTTTTAGTTAAAATTTCAATCTTAGCCTTAAGTTTGCCATATTCTTGACACCAATTTGCCTGCACAATGTCTATAACATATTTTTAACTGAACACAGAATGCTTGTTGGTTGAAGGTTGAAACTTCTCATTTGTAAAATGAAAATGTACAATAGTTCCATTAAAACACACTAGTTTATGGGCATAAAATAAATGCTCACAGAAGAGACAAGGCTACGAAGCATTTACATTCAAGAAATTAGTAGTTCTTGACTGATTAGTGAAAGCTTAATTGAATGTTTGCATTGTTTTGTTAGCTTGAAGCCTAAATAGTCTAAAAGGAGCTATGAATATGTGAAATCCTGAAAATGTCCGTTGCGAGTGAGCCAGGTAATTACGTAATCTAACTTACATTCCAAATCCTAAAATGTAGGAAAATGAGAATAAAAAGGCGAAAGTTATAGGAATACATGTACATAGCTGCACCTAGTCTACTTACCGGAGATTCAAGGTCTGGTGGTTTGAGATCCTTTTCTGCATACGTGTAATGCTCGTAACGCTCAAGAATCATTTCCATTCTGCAAAAATGTGGTTCTCATCAAATTTCTGCTAATGATTGCTACAAATTTCTAAAAAAACGATGTGCATGAATGGGGATTGTGCTATCAAGGATACAATTGTTACTCTTTTAATTCAGCACTGTTATGTACTAACACACTAAGTAGTAAAACTACTGAAGTATGAGGGAAAAAAAACTTAGTTATCTTATACATCTTCTTACACAAATGTTCATCCGGATGGTTTGTTTATCACCCTGCACTATCCAAAATATATAGTTGGCTCTACTATGATTGCAACTTAATTGTCTTCTCAATTTAAATGATGATAATCATGTTTGATGAAAAACAAATCTAATTCCAAAGCTTACGGTACATTGCAAAAGTAGATTATATGGAGCCAAATGATGAACTTGTAACTTTCACTCGATTCAATCACATGAAGAATGCAAAAACACTGTCCTAATAAAAAAAATTGTTCAAATACATATCATCACTTAGCAGCAATGGGGGCACATTACACTAAGATTAATCCATATAATTGTAACAAAAGTAATTACACTCACTCCAAATGTCTCGTCCCCAAGTTATTTGAAGGGAGATAAATCACAGGGTCTATTTATAGCCGACCGCCAAGTAATCAGGGGGTGGGAGCAATTTTTCTTTGAGAATATGCGCTCGTTGAAAATTGATCCCTGAAGATATCTCCATACGAGAATAACAAAGAGAATGTCCCATATTAGGAATAAACAGCCTGCATCCTTGCTCGATGTCAAGGAAATGCCCTACTGAATAAGCTGATTAGGAACACTTTGAGTAGTCAGTTTTGTGCAACTGAATATATTATTAAAAATCATATTATATAATTCTTAATTAGGTTTTGATTAAAACTTAGTCAATAGGATTTCTAAATGCCTAGAAGATGTATTAGCTTTTTATATTGTAGGAATTATATTATAATTAATTACACAAAACAATTAAATACTTACAGTCATCTCTCGCAGATCTGCAATCGACATCGACAAGACTCGTTGTCGGAAGAACGATCACAAGATCGGAAGGCTCTCCGTAATTCCACGAACCAAATCCCACCGCCTCAGATGCTCTTCCCTCTCTCGTCTTCTCACGCCTTTTTTTTTCTCGTACACCTTAATGATCCTTGGAGGCACTATTTATAAAGGGAAATGATCTAGGGGCATAATGGACTTTTCCATTAAGAGTAGTGGGGACCATGGGCATGCTCTCACGTTCCCACTTTCCCGATTTCCTACATCTCCCACTCGTCCAAGGTGAGTCACTAAGACTAGTTCATTCAGGTAAGTCACAAAGACTAGTTAGTCGCAAAGACCTAATAAGTCACACAGACTATTTGAGAGTTTGGTCACAAAGACCTAATAAGTCACATAGACTATTTGAGAGTTTGGTCACAACGATCATATAAGAACATCCAATCCATACTTAGAGAAAATGGTTCGTGCGACAGCAACCACACTGAGCGATAGTTGCTAAGAAGCTTGTTACACCTTTACTTAGCCGCTCTTTGAGCGATCAATGCTAACAAAGTTGTTACACTTTACTTAGCCGCTCAAATAAATTAGAGACACACTCTGCATGACACATAGCCTCTTTCCTGGTGACACATAGCCTTTATCCAGGATCCATCCAATCTTCAAGTGGCACACAGCCATTATCTTGGAGATATCCATGTCTTGTTATTTACCCAGATTAAATAATTTTCATTTACATCAATATGAACATCTGTAATTCCTTATAATGACCATTATGTCAAGAGCATATTCCATATCTAATATTCACATTCATTTCTATACATAACAAAAATGAATCGACCAGTGAATAACATCACAAGATGTAAATATATATTTAATCTTCCTTTTTAGCTAGAATCTATTAATTTTAATCAGTCGCTTTCCTAGTTATGCTCCATAGACCGAATCATACATAGTCATAGGATACACGCTAAAGTAGCAGACACTGATTAAAATTTTAAGTAAACAGCTAAATAGTCACTAAGACAAAAAATGAGATTAACTTATAATCTCAAAGGTCTCACAAAGTAGAGAAACAGGGATTCATTCTCCTACTACCTTTATTGTCGCAATATCACATGTGGTATGAATCACATGTTACGATGTTATTCTTTTTACTAAAAACAGTGCATGTTGTCTTCAAATTTAACATCGTACAGATTTTGATATAGACATACCTAATGTCTAATCCTGAATTCAACATATGAATTCTAATCTGGCCTTCAACAGGTTCAGTAAATGGTGGATTTATTTATTTCGATAATTATTAATACATAAATAATCTCATCTTGACATAATTATCAAAGCGACCTCAACTTATGGATCTGTCTCTAATTTCAGCTACGTAAGTTATTCTATAAGTAACGGTCTTACCCCTATTTGTACTTAACAAACAGAGATGATTGTCCATGTGAGTAGACCAATCTCTGCCTGCCAACATGCTCACCGAGATCTTATATGAATGTAACAAATACAACATATTCACTGAATAAATTATGGCAAATGACACAATTAAATCACAAAGTCTAATTGTTATTTTAATATTGTTACATTCTACGAAGTCCCAAAGACTTTACATGTTCTTTAAATGACTCTTTAGTCATTGGCTTAGTAAAATGATCTGCAAGCATAGCACGTGTAGGGACATACTCAAGAATTACTTTTCTTTTAGCCACAATATCCCTCACAAAATTATATTTAATTTCTATATATTTGTCTTTGCTGTGATATTTGGGATCCTTGGAAAAAATTATTGCAGCTTGACTGCCACAGTAGACAGTTACTGGACTCCCATTATCTTCAGCAATTTTCAGATGCTTCAAAAATCTTCTCAACCAGACTGTTTCTTGCACAGCCGCTGAACATGCCACATATTTAGCTTCCATAGTCAACAAAGCTACACAAGCTTGTTTCTTGCTGTTCCAGGAGATGGTTCCACCATTTAGCAAGAATGCATAGCCTGATATGATTTTCTATCATCTAGGTCCCCAACTCAATCTGCATCTGAATAACCTTTCAGACTCATATCTGATCCTTGAAAACCGAGACAATAATCTGTTGTCGCCTTCAGATATCTGAATATCCTTTTTACCGCCTTCCAGTGTCTCGGTCCTGAGTTTGACTGGAAGCGACTGACCAAGCCCACAACATAGCTGATTTCGGGACGTGTACACAACATAGTGTACATCAAACTACCAATAGCACTGGCAGATAGTTTTTTATTCATCTCAGCTATTTCCTTTGGAGTTTTACGACACATACTCTTGCTCAAAACAATACCTTTCACAATAGGTGTATGTTCTACGTTGCAATTTGACATGCTGAAATGATGTAACATCTTATTTATATAAGACTCTTGTAACATATCCAAAATTCTTTTAGGACGATCTTTTATGATCTTCACTCTTAAGATATATTTAGCCTCTCCCATATCCGTTGTATCAAATTGTGATGACAACTACTTCTTGACTTCATTCACATATCCTATGTCATTTTCAGCTATCAGCATATCATCAACATATAATGATAAAATGACATACTTTCCTTTTTCCCTTTTCAGGAAAACACAATGATCCTCGTTGATCATCTCGAAACTATAAGATAAAATGACTTTGTTAAATCTTATGTTCCATTGTCTTGACGCTTGCTTTAGCCCATATATAGACTTTCTAAGTCTACATACTTTTTGCTTTTGGCCTTCAGCAACGAAACCTTCTGGCTGAACCATATAGATTTCTTCGTCAAGATCACCATTAAGGAAAGCAGTTTTTGCATCCATTTGATGTAATTCCAAGTCATAATGTGCTACAAAGGCCAAAATAACTCGTATTGACATAAATTTTACTACGGGAGAAAATATCTCTTCAAAGTCAATACCCTCCATTTATGTATATCCTTTTGCAACTAAACGAGCTTTGTATCTGTTAATCGATCCATCAGCTTTCCTCTTTATTTTGAGAATCCACTTATTCCCAATAGCCCTTCAGCCCGGAGGAAGATCGACTAAGTGTCAAACATGATTCTGAATCATGGATTCCATCTCTTCAACCATTGCAGTTTTCCATTTTTCTCTAACTCTACATCCCAATGCTTCCTCAATGGATTGAGGTTCGTCGTCGTCAATTGGAAGTGTAATCAATGCCTCATTCTCAATATCAAACCTCTTATTAGGTTTGATCTTACGAACACTTCTCCGTAAGTTGGGTTGTTGAGAGGTCAACTCATGACTCGGCATATCACTCCCACTCGGTTGACTAGACTCAGGTGTTCCTTTTGACACCTCTCTTGTTGATAATATTTCATCCTTCTCAAATAGAGGAACATTTTTATCAACATCACCTCTAATTGAGAACTCTGTTTCAAGAAAAGTTGCATCTCTCGAATCTATTTCGGAGATGGTTCAATCTAGTTGCTCACCTATGAAAACATAACCTTTGGAGGTCTCATGATATCTTATAAAGATACATTTCTTACCTCTAGATCCCAGTTTTTCATACTTGTGAGAACTATCATGAACATAAGCAGCTGACCCTCAGGGTCTCAGATTACTTAAATCTGGTTTTCTTCCTATCCAACGTTCATATGGGGTAGATGAAACTGACTTTGAAGACACTTTGTTAAGTATATATGCTGTAGTTAATAATGCATCTCCCCAATAGTAGATTGGCAAATTAGCTTGCGCCATCATAGACCTAACCATTTCAAGAAGAGTCCTATTTCTTTTTCATCTACCCCATTTTACTGTGGAGTTCCAGGGATTGTTAGTTGTCTTATAATCCCTCTATCATTTCATATTATCTTGAACATATCAGACAAATATTTCCCTCCACGGTCAGTGCGTAAAGTCTTAACTTTACATTCCGTTTGATTCTCAACTTCGTTCATATAACGAATAAAGCAATCCAATGCTTCAGATTTGTGAGAAATCAAATACACATGACCGAACCGAGAGAAATCATCAATAAATGTAATGAAATAGGAAGCTCCATGTCTAGCCTTCATATTCATCGGATCATTAATATCCGAATGAATTAACTGCAATGTTGATTCAAATCTAATAGCATTATCAAATGGTTTCCTAGTTGCTTTTCCAGCAAGACAATGCTCACATATAGACAATTGAATCTTAGCCTGAGTGCCTAATAAACCCTCTCTAGTCAACCGATTCATACGTTCTTGTCCTATGTATCCTAATCTAGCATACCAAGCCTCATCAATTATATATGCATCACTAGTTAAAGCAATATTTGAAAAAACAACCATCAATAGCATAATTGACATCTGATTCTACATCAAGACCCATAAAATCATTTGTTAAAAAATCATGTCCGATTGACACTGAGTCAATCTTAAGTTCAATACATCGACTATAAAAATTAATACAATACCCTAAATCAAGAAGACATGTAACGAAAACAAGATTCCGTCGAATTTCAGGAGCATACAGGACATCATGTAGAAACAAAACTCTACCACCACGGAGGTTGAGTTTGCAAGTGCCGACTCCTTTGACTTCAACTCTTGCATTGTTTCCCATATAGATCCACTTGTTATCAGCTGGTACCCGACGGTACTCAACAAATGTAACTCGTTCCCGAGCTACATAGTTGGTTGCTCCCGAATCTATAATCCACAAAAGATAAGAATCAGCTAACAACACTAAACTAGCAACAAAATACTCTTGAAAAGAAGACACACTTAGATTTATCTTTTTCGGTTCAGTGCACTTCCAAGCGAAGTGACCCTTCTTGCCGCAGTTAAAACAAGTCAACTTGTTTTTATGTTTCTTTCCAGTCTTCTTTACTATCTTCTTGATTGAGCCCTGTCCCACAGCAGCAGCTTCCCTCTTCTTTCCCTTCCCTTTCTTGAACCATTTCTTTTTCATGGATCCAGATGATTCAGCAGAACCTACAGCCACATAGGCTTGTCCAGAAATCCTTGCGGATTCAACTCTCTCCGCCTCCAATTCTACGTGGCGTGAGATATCAGTGAAAGTCTTGATACTCTCACTGTGAGTTAGGGTCTGCTTTATGGTTTCCCAAGAATCTGGAAGTAAACAAATAACTGCTTGAACCTGTTATTCATCGGTCAACTCATGACCAGCAGTTTTAAGCTCTCGAATCATGTTCGACATCTCCCTGAGGTGTTGAACCATTGATACATTTGGACACTTTTTGTAGCTGTCAAACTTGATTGTCAGTTGTCGAACTTGATTGTCAACTGTCGAAACTTGCTCAGACTTACTCCACTGTATTTTTCTTTAAAGGCTACCCAGACTGCATGAGCTGAAAGATACGACTCATACTCAAAAGCTAGGTCGTCTACCATTGAACTAATCAATATGCCCTTCGCAGTGGAGTCCTTTTTCTTCCATGTCTTAAAGGCATCAAGATCTCGTCTGTTTTGTGCAGTGGGACCATCTACATGTTCTATCACAACCTGATTTACAACCTCTAGAACTTCTTATTCCTCAAGTACATACTGTATCCTGAGGTGCCAGATCTTATAGTTATCCCCATTAAGTTTTTCACCTTTGTTGAGTTCAGCTATTATGTTTTTGATTGTCATAATCTATCATAAATAAACACATTATTTAGTATTCAGTGTAATTCATATGCATGTAATTTATGATTGACTCAATATTAATTTGAGTTGGTTTACAAAATCAAGTGACAACCATGTTTTCACTCATCATTCGTATGACCAATCAAATCAATATTAACCAATTCTATTACATACATCCCAACAAATGAACTAATCACTTATAATATCATGAATTCTTTAATTAAATGAACTGATCATTTAATATATCATGATTTCTTTAATTAAATGAACTAATCATTTAATATATCATGAACTAATCATGCATCATGTCAAGTAAACAACATAAATAAATGAACACATCATTAACATAAAATTATACTGCATATTGTTAACATATAACTAACTGACATGAATGAAATGGACTAAATGTTGTTCATATATAATGACAATAATAATAACAGAACTCTAGTAAACTAGATAGGCTACTACCACTCCCACTAGGACAGACACTAGTGCAGTGGCTAATATTATCCCTTTCAGCCTTGACTCATTTGGGGTAATCTCAGGTAGGACAGCTTCAGGATTCTCTATCAGATCCTCAATTGGATCCTCTTCTGGATCCTCCTCGATCATTTCCGAGTCCTCTTCGAACTCTTCCAGATCCTCTTCAGTCATATGGTGAAGCAGTTCCTCACATAATACTGAATATGTGACACGTCCTTGATGACACCCCCAAATATAGTCTGCTATCATCTTAGGATTTTCTGGCAATGAACGCATCAAAGCCCAGATCCTATAACTGTCCAGGACTAGAAACTCTTCTCGCTCAAGTTTTCAAAATAAATCATCAAGTTGTCCAATGTGTCCGTCGACTCCATAAGTAGAGTTATACTCTATCTCCTGAATATCCTCCCTGAGCTGATTTCATCGCACTTCGTGACGAGTCAATGTGGTAATCGTCCGTGCAATCTGAAAAATTGAAATTAAATAAATCAGTACAAAATTGACTAACCAGTACAAAATCGGCTTAATTCAATTTATACAGGCATAGTACCAACATAATAAATCAAGAAAAATAAATCTTCTCGATTTTCAGGAGTCTAAGTCGACAATTAGAACTGATCTAATTGGTCAGACTCATTGGATCGGTTGATTAGGGATCCAGATCCTAAACTCGGCCCATTGTCTTTAATTAGAACTAATCTAATTGGACAGAGATTTTTGTACCTATGTTCTGTTATTGTTTGATCTAAGTCCATTTCTATCAATTTCAGACTCATTGATCAAACTCAGGTCCGTTTGATCAAACCAATATCCATTGGTTTAAGTCTGACTGATTAGAACAAATCTAATCATTTGATCAAATTTGATCCATTTGAATAAATCTGGTCATAATTTGATCATATTTGGTCCAAGTCCAATTAATTAGCCCAAATTGATTTGGGTTTAGATCAAATTGATACGATCAAACCAATTAATGATTTGATTGGACCAAAATTGATCTAGTCCATTTTTCATAAAAGGTGAATTAATTGAACTTAATATTCAATTAATTACCGTATGCATGTAATAATAATGCTAAGCATGCATTCGTAAAATTCTACAGAAAGCATGCATTTGAAAAATTCTACAGTAAGCATGCATGGGTTTTCAACGGAGCATATTCTATTTCATATATATATATATATTTTAAATAAAACTTATCCATAAAAAAAACACGAATCATCACGAAGCATTGTGCTTCGTCTTAGCATTTTTTCCGCTGCACTTTGCCCACGTCGTGCACTCCGCACGCCACGCAATTGCAACGGGACTTAGTAGCTGGCGATGCCAGCCTCTTGCCTAGCTACAGAGATAGTTTTCAGTCCTTTCTGGCATCTGAATCAAGTCATTCTCAGCCTGATGAGGTTGCCGACGGTGGTTTTGCCCGTCCTAGTCACTAACACATAGCCGGCCAGCCGGGACGTCATCTCCGGCCACAGAATACTGTTGCTGGCATATCCCCACGGCCCGAGCCTTGCTCGGATGGAAATCACGACCTTTGTCGTGATTTTGGCACAGTTCGATGCCAAACATCAGTGCTGACGCCGGCGGCGACTCATTCGCTGACTTGTGACCTTGTCGCTAGTCTCCTCCTGCTGCGATGCAATCGTCAACGCTCCTTTGCAGCAACCAAACTATCATCCACAGGAGCACGAAGATTTCCGGCCGAAGTCACCTTCGTGACTTGTTGCGACATGTTTAATGACGAGGAATAAAATATAATTCCTAATGCTCTGATACCAATATAGGAATTATATTGTAATTAATTGCACAAAACAATTAAATACTTACAACGATCTCCTGCAGATCTGTAATTGACGTCGGTAAGACTCACTGTCGGAAGAACGATCACAGGATTGGAAGGCTCTCTGTAATTCCACAAACCAAATCCCACCGCCTCAGATATTCTTCCCTCTCTCGGCTTCTCACGTCTTTTTTTTTCTCGTACACCTTAATGATCTTTGGACGCATTATTTATAAAGGGAAATGACCTAGGGACATAATGGACTTTCCATTAAGAATAGTAGGGAACGTGGGTATGTTCCCACTTTCCTCATTTCCTATATATATATATATATATTAAATATCTTTTTTATAAAAAAATTTAAATATATTTTTTTGAAGGTTAAAGATATTTTAGAAAAGAAAAGATTGGCCATTCATGAAATAGGAACCTTAGCAAAGTAATAATGAGTTTTTTTAGGACAATTACCCATAAAAACCTTTGAGTAGAATGAAAAAGAAAATATGGATTACATCAATGGAATATTAAATCAAGATAATTGGCATCAAGACTACTACAAATAAAAGACCATACTAGATCAAGCCTAATCTCTGCAGGTCAAGTTAGGTGAGAGTGGTTCAGCTCACAGATCTATTGAGCATGACTTGTACGAGCCCAGCTCAAAAATATAAAATATTTGAACATTTTATTTTATTCTTTGAAATATTTCTCCAAATTTTCTAAGTTTTGGGAATTTTATTTTATTAAAAAAATGTAATCCCTACAAACCTGAGCACGAGTGCACTGCTAACTGAGCAACAAAACTATTAAATATTCGAGTTCCTTTCAAGAATCTCTAATACACTTTAAGATAATGTTTACCAAAGCACATAATGGATGGACGACAAAATGCATGGGTCCCTCGTACTTTTAATATATATGTTCCCTTGTTATGCAGATGGATTTAGCCGAATAAAAAACTGAATGAAAGAAAGAGACCACTATCCCTCTTTCTTTTATCCATTGTAATTGGGGGAACCAAGATGATCATTATACAATCCAAAAAAATAAACCGGAACCTTCTTGGGATTTTAGTTAGGTTTAGGGACGAAGTCAAGAATTTCGTATTGAGAGTGAAAGATGTGTGTTACTCCTCATTCGACGCTCATTCATCCTCCATTTTTATACTCTTACACCTCTTCTATCGGGGCCCTAGCTCCGTATCTAGATTCAAGTATGTATTATATCTTACAGACTAGCTATATGTTGGTTTTTCGCTGAGATTTTTATTTTATTTTTAAACAAAAAGACTTGGCTTTTAGTCAAGGGGACATGTGAATGTGAGTGTACCGGGTGTGGGTTAATTTGGTTAACTATATACGGACAAGTATTATGCGGGATATACATGTGCCGTGATCTATAAATAGCCTAGTCAAATTCTCACCTGTGCCACAAGAGATTTTTTATAAAATGTTTTTAAAATATATTTGAAATTAAATTTTAAATCTTATTGTTGAAGAAATTTAAATCTTAACCTTTTTTATAATTTGCACATGATAGATATTATTCTCCGAATAACAAATCCTGGAAAATTTCTGCATGCCAATCCTTATCAGTTTCACAGTGGAGAATGCCACCAAATGCACTCCTCATGTTAGCAGTGGAGTAAAGCAATAAAGATATGCACCAAATGTAAACAAAGAATAAACTACATGAACAAATATAATTAGATAGATGCTGAAATGATATATAAATAAACTAAATGAAAACAGTTGTTGAAATAAGGGAAAATTACTTCCGTAACTAATAAATTGAATGTAGATATAGACGGCTATATATGTCGTGAATGAATAGACTATATAAGTTAATATCTAAGATGATTTGAATAATAAAGAGTTGGTCCGTGTTATGATAGAACGAAAGTATTATATAGCTCGCATATATATTTATGAGTTAGGTTTATAGATATTGAAATATGCGTGAATAATATTAATTAATTCAGGGGGAACGTGACCAGAAATCAGTAATTTGGTCAGAATTAATTCTGCTGCAAAATCAATTAATCATTGAGAATTAATTGATTGATTAATTAATTTTAAGATTAATTGATAATGCAGTAATTAAGATTAATTGAAATATATCGGCGGCAGAAAAAATTAGTTATCAATTAAGTACTTAATTAGTTATCAATTACGTACTTAATTAATTAAGTACTTAATCAGATTAATTTTGCATTGATTTAATTAATTAAATCAATTAATGATTTACTGGAATACCCTTTAAAACTACAGATACTCCCTTCTTCTCAACCAAAAAACAATCATTCATAACAAGCAATACGAGTTTTTTCTTCTCTCTCTTTAAGGTTTTGAAAATTTGTTGAGACTCAAAATTTAAAGTATTATTATTTTGAATTGTAGATCATTATATCTTAGGAGACGATGACTAATAAATCATAAATACCTAGCTAGGCAAAATAATATCATCTTAAGGAAAGATCGTCCGCTCCCTTTGCCCCGACCTTAAAATTATTATCCGAAAAGAAAAGTTTATCCAAAGGGTTGTATTGATATCTGAAAAGGATAATTCAACAATATGACAATATTAAAAGTAGGTAACTAACAAAACTAAGTCGGTGATAATTATATTGAAAAGGGTACGTTGAGAATATTAAGAGATTAGATCCACATTGTCATTCCGAGCTCCATATGTTCGAGCCATCGACTTATCGATAAGTTTTCAAGCCATCGACTTATCAGCTTATCTGACCTAGATTGTTGGATCAACAATATGGGCAACCACAAAATATACAAATCAACAATATGGGCAACCACAAAACAAAATATACAAATCAACAATATGGGCAACCACAAAATATACAAAGAATAATTTGTCACCAGATAATAAATGACCGAGTAGTCAATATACCTTTACCACTAATTGATCTTTCATCCTATCAATCCGAGATCCAGGGAGTAAAATTAACAATGAAAACCTAATCTACATGCACCTTATGCGCTGAGATACTGAACATTGATGGTCCGTTTGGTTGATAGAAACAACTATTCTATTCTTTCATATAAAATAACTATTCCTATATTTGATATAAACAATTAAATATAATAAATTATTTATTTCACTAAAGTAGTGTTGTAAATTCATAAAGAATAATTATTTTTTATTCTATATTCAAGATTGTTTCTTTTATTTTGTTTTAGTTTTATTGTTGTTTTACTTATAAATAGCCTCATGACCTTTCTATATAATTAAAATGACCTTGGTGTACTCAAATCATCCTAGTCAAACTCAATTAAATTCTATGCCCACGATCTTTATCTATTGAAAACAAGTCTTGAGTCGACTTACAACCATTCTAATCGACTCAACTTAATCAAATACAAAAATAGTCAATTTAAGCAAATTTAGTTAATCCAATTGTAGTTTAATCGACTTAAGTTAGAATAAATTGACTATGCTTGCGATCAATCTGTATCTGACAAATAAGTCAACTTGACTATTCAATCGACTAAGTAAACCTTCAAACGATTGAATTTGATCGACTTCAAGTTTTCAACTTTGATCCAAAACACATGTTTTCTAGTTGAGTACCCTCTTAAGACGAAAAACTCTATCCAAAAGCCCAAAATAATATTTGTTTGTACTCTCATATTGCATGTCTTCATGCCAATGATGCTCTTCTAGTCCTTCTCGATAGGCCTCTATTCCTTCATAGCATTCAAGCTCTCTAAGCTAATTGACCGCCTACAGGTCCAACATGATCCGAGCTTTGTGCACATTTAGGAATTATATCGTCAACGAATTTCATGGTGGAGGTCTTGGTGCACATTTAGGAGGAATACCATTTTTTCAGTCAAAAAGAGATATTTTTGGCCTAGATATTGCCAAATTTATTAAGAGATATCATCATGTCTACAAACTTACAAGGCCAAAGTCAGAATTATAATGCTTCCACTATCGTCTATCCCTAATGTTTCTTAGAATGATGTTAGCATGGTTTTCAATGTTGGCCTACCAAACACTAAATGTTATTTTTGTTCCTGTAAATTGGTTTTCCAAAACGTCTTATTTTATCCCTAGTGTCTTGCTTTACATTAGAGTTTGTGTTGAACAAATTGAGATGATCAATCAAATAATAGAAACCTACTTCAGAATTTTGCTTCAGAAAGGCTAAAAACAATGTGATTTGGTCCTTTCTAGAGGTAAGGAGAAGTACTCAACAGACCTACTATAAAGTATAAGGAAAAAAAGGATGGCCCTGGTCCAATTTTGAAGTAGAGAGACTGCCTACAATTTTGAGCTTCCATCACATATACAACTCATTCTACTTTCAATAATAATGATTAAACTTTTTACCATAGAAAATATTAACTTATCAACAAATTCCACTTGGGAGGATGATGTAAAGTGCTTCAATGATTGTGTATTTCAACGTGTACTGCTTTTAAGGAGATGTAGTGCTTCAAGAATAGATGCTCGTAAATTAAATTAAATTACTTATTTCAAAAAGTTATAATTTATCTCCACATATCTAAGGAGGTTGGGATACGAGCTAGTAAAATAGACCTTTGGAAGATGAACCTTAAGGTTGTATTTTCCTTTTGTTTGTTTTATATATAGGCAGTTATTTCACTATTTATAATGTCCTGAGAAATAGTACAGATAAGGAAAAGGAGACTTAATTTTATGAGCATTTTATGCTACAAATTTAAGAATAGCAACCATGCATCTATTTCTTTCATTATTTTAATTATGTAAAATGAATTCTTTGATATTATTTTCCTTCCATTTCTTTGCCGCATCGAATAGAGAAGTAAATTATATGCATTTCAAGACTCTCGTCCAAACTGATGGAATGATTATCGCTTAATTTGTTCGACACCTGGCAGCTAAATGTATCTGTATATCCAGGACGTGTTTTCTTCGACGACCTTCTATTCCATATCATACAAATAATATTGCATGAATTAATTTTCCTCAGAATCGTGTTCTATTAAATTATTTTCACTCTGGATGTTGATTTCTGAGTTCATTCTCTACCTAGGTCTTTGGGTATTTTTGGACATAGATCATCTCTGTAGACAAAAAATCTTACTTTAACAAGTTCTATACTTAAGATGCATGTGGAAACATGGCATTGGCTTAGTACGTAGGAGTGAAAAGGTACACGTACATAAGATACGTGTTTTCTTGCTTAACGAACCGTATTTTTTTTCTTTTTAATTTTAAAATTTTATTTGCTGGAAAATAAAACTAAATATAGCAAATTTTCACAAACCAATCCTAATCAATAATTCTCATACGATAAACAAACATTCCACCTGCTAAAATACATAATAATAATAGAAGACATCTATAGATCAATTAGCTTCTCGTCAGAACCTTTATCTTTCACGGTGGCTAATTACTAGCTTGTATGGTTACTCATATCTAAAATGCAAATGTTATCTATTTAGTTGGAAGTGGAAGAAAGCACTCCAAAAAAGAAATTCAAAATATGAATAGTTAGGAAAGGTCCAATCTTATTATAAGTTAAAGACTGACCAAAATAACAGCATGTACATATTAAACTATTGCCATAAAGAGACAGGAAAACTAAAGAGAAACCAAGCCTAGGGAGTAGCTCGGGCAACCATTATTCTCAGAAGGAATGGATGGAATCCATGAGAGGACTTCGACAAACTGTATGTAGTACCCGAATGTAGTAATTTTTACTTCTTCGTGTATCAAACACGAACCTGACAAGACTCCGTTCTTTAATTAATGCATTCCTAAATAAAGCGTGTATTTTTAGACAAAGAATTAATGTATTCGTGTAGGAAATTCGCATATTTGAGCCTAGGTTGGGAGTGTCGGACTTGTACTACAAATATCTAAAACTTAATCGACGAAGATAAACCGAATGCAAGAGGTAGATGAAATACAAAACAAAGGAAGATAAATTAAGAATCTGACCTTGAGAAAGAGACGGGAGAACGAACATAGCCTTAGATAGATCGAAGATAACCACAGTTTCGAGAAGAATTCAGATCTAAGTATAGGACGACGGAATAAGCTATCGAATAGAGGCCGAAAAGAAGAGCGAGCGCACCTGGCGTCGGTGGAGTACTCATAGAGCTTGCCTTTGGCGGAGAAGATGACAAGAGCGACTTCGGCGTCGCAGAGGACGGAAATCTCGTGCGCCTTCTTGAGCAAGCCAGATCTACGTTTGGAGAAGGTCACCTGCCGATTTATCTTGTTCTCGATCCGCTTCAGCTGCACCCTCCCCCGCCCCATCTCTCCTGTCCCCTCCGCCGCAGCCGACGACAATCGTTGGACAAGAGAGAGAGAGAGAGAGAGCGAAACAGAGAAAGGGCCAGAGGCGGTCTTATAGAAAACCAGGGCGGAATTGGGGCAACCACGCTGTCGAGTACTGATTGGCCAAAACGTTATAATTAAAGAGCCGAACCTAGGTGTGCGATGCGCGTAGCTACACATCCTCTCCTGCGCATCATCGTACGGATCGAAACCCGGCCACTTTCTGACCCATCGGCGACCTAATGATTAAGTTTTTCTTTTTTAAGAAGAATAAATAAATCAAATTTCCAGTTCCAGACGATCCTTATTCGCTTTAGACAAATATATACCTCAACGGCAATTAAAATTTTTTATTTCCATTGTAACTCTTTTCTGCTAATCACATTTTCGTGTCTGGGGACCCTCTTCAAGACCAGACGCCAAAGAAAAGTGAAAAAATAACAAACGTGTCGCCATCAGCACAGCAACTGAAGGCGAGCTCTTGCGACAAGTCCCGTCCACAGTGGTGTAAATGAAGGTCACATCAGATTAGAGTTTTGCACTGTTTTTATTTAAAAAAAATAAAATATAGGTACTTAATGATAATGCTTACGTTGGGCCAAGCAAATTATAGATAAACAAGTTGTTTAGGTTTCTAATAGTTTAATTAACGACTGGAAGATGGCAGGTAGGTACCAGGTAGGACACTGCCATGGAACAGTACTACGTCAATGAACCAGAGATATAAAAGAAATGGCTCCCCACCGTTCGCTGCTATAATTAAGCATCTTCCTGTAGGGAGCTAGCAGTATACCATATATTCACTCCACCTTCAAGGCTACCGACACAAGGACAGCCGATATATTATCGAGTCAAAGTTCGTCAGGAATTAATGAGCGATCGATACGTGTGGCACAGCTCGATCAATGGAGGGTGGTGTGCTAGTAGTGATATAAAGAGTAGAGTGCGGAGCTTTGGAACTCGTTGTAGCCTTTTGGCCCTACATATATATTTTAAAAATGGAGAGAGAAGATGATATATGTATAATGATGACGACGATGAGAAGTGACCCAATTCTCGGCCGCAATAGTAGGCCAAAGAATGCAACGTCGTCCATGAGATTTCTACAACTAAGGGGAAGTCTCCAACAACATTGGCGTTGTCATCTACCTCCTTCTCTCTCTCGTTCTTCCTTTCTTCCAAGGGAAGGAACGTAACGTCGTCTATGCATGTGCCTTCCCACGCTCTCTATCTCCTCTCTGTTTTTAACCTCCAATAATTACGGACAAAAGCTTTTGCGATTACCGGTTTCGACGTCTCGATTTACAATATTGATTGGTTGATAAATTTTTGAATCTGTATATATACTGACTGACTTCGTTATCGTGTTGGATGGTGATGAGAAGATTGTGCCGAAAATTGGACCGGGAAGATGGCCTGGAGACGGTGCTGGAGGTGCCCATCCCGGAGGAAATGTTCGCCGACGACGTCAACGCCGGCGGCGAGATGAGGACTTGGCTCAACGCGCAGGCTTTCGACAACGCCGCCGCCGACGATCAGCACCAGCAACAGCAAGTCTCCCGCCGTAAATCCGAGCTGCAGCTCCTCCTCAACGTCGTCGGCTTGCCTCTCGTACCCTGCCCCGTCCCCTCCGATCATGCCTTCGGCGGCCGTTCTATCCTCCTTCGTGATAACTCCTCCCTCGTATGAAATTAACTTAATACAGAAAAATATAAATATATATTGATTGCGCGTGTGGTTAATTAATTGTTTATTGAATTTCTTTTTGGAAAAAAAAAAAAGCAAGAGTCGTCGGCGAAGTACATCATCCACCAGTACATCGCGGCGACGGGAGGTCAGGCGGCGCTGACGTCGATAAGCACCATGTACGCGGTGGGGAAGGTGAGGATGAGCGCGTCGGAGTTCCAGGGGAGCGACGGCCCCAACGAGGTCGGAGGGTACGTGCTGTGGCAGAGGAGCCCCGACGTGTGGTACTTCGAGCTCATCATGGCCGGATGTAAGATGAGCGCCGGCAGCGACGGAAAGCTCACCTGGAGGCAGTCCGCCTCCATGCAATCCCACGCCCTCAGAGGCCCCCCGCGCCCGTTGCGCCGATCTCTGCAGGTGTCGACACCGTGATTTCTGCCAGTTGGCTCCAATTGAATGGGATTGAGCAATTGGATTTTGATGATGACGAAACAGGGATTGGATCCGAGGTCGACGGCGAACCTCTTCTCGAACGACGCGGTGTGCACCGGCGAGAAGACGATCAACGGCGAGGAATGCTTCATGCTGAAGCTGGAGGCGGATCGGGAGACGCTGAAAGCCCGGAGCGCCGCCAACTTCGACATGGTGCACCACACGATATGGGGTTACTTCAGCCAGCGCACCGGCCTCCTCGTCCAGCTCGACGACACCTACCTCCTCAGCATGAAGGGTGCCGGCGGCTGCGGCCAGACCATCTTCTGGGAGACCACCATGGAGTCCGCCCTCGACGACTACCGCCTGGTCGACGGCGTCAGCGTCAGCGTCAGCGTCGCGCACGCAGGCCACACCACCGTCACCCTGTCCCGGTACGGCGAGGGCACGGCCAAACACAAGCGGAGGATGGAGGAGACGTGGACCATCGAGGAGGTGGATTTCAACCTCTTGGGCTTGTCCATGGACTGCTTCCTCCCGCCGGCCGACATGAAGAAGGACCAAGACGGATGGCAGCAGTGAATCATGCCTCGATTCTTCAAATCTTTGTCTCCCTTGATCGCGTTCTTGTAAATATAATTAATCAATTGATACAACGATCAGGCTGTGATTTTATTTTTCATTCACAATTCATGTGGGAGGAAGAAGATAGATAGAAGAAATAGGAAAGTAAATTCTGACGTTTCTCTCTGTTTTTTTTTTCAATCAAGGTATCCAGGTATAATCCTACAGATCAGCCATCAGGTAAATCCGCAAGTACAAATGGCTCACCAGCAAATTTAATCAATTACTCTTGGTCCTTTGAAAACAGACTATTATGATACAATCTTGTATACTCCAGCGTAAGATTAGGCATTTCAATGAATGTAATTTTATGGCACTCACAAATATTATTCTGCAGAAAATGGATAACTTAATGTTAAACTGAACAATAATACATGTAAAGAATTTAACAGGGGTGAAGGATCAGTCAGGCATACACTGAGCAGCACTGCGTGAGAGATCAGAAGTAGCTCCCTGAATGTCGGCTGCGCGGTTCTGACCCTATCAGCTCTCCTGTGAATGGATCGAACTTGTAGGGCTCGCCGGTGAAAGGATCAAACCTTATTTGCCGACGCTCAGCGGGATATTTCTCAGGGTCGAGTCGAATGCTTGATCCTGCAGCAGAGCGATATCGCGCTGGGGAGATTGGACGGCTATATGATGAAGGCGCTGCTTCTATCAGTCTTCCGACACTTTGTCGAGAGCGCGGTGGACTATCATAAAGTGAAGAGTTAGAAGCGTATCGTGCTGGTGGTGAAATTCTGTACCTGTAAAGGAAAACAATGAGAAGATTGCCTAGAATTCTTAGTCAGTGATCAAACCAGGAGAGTTGTAATGAATAGAGTTTAATGAGTTCCTAAAACCGCTAATCCAGAGCACAATGAACGATGGATATTCATTATAAGGCAAATAAAGCCAGACGAATTACTCGAAACCAAAGAGAAACAAGACCCAGAAGCATAGTTACCCAGTACTTCATTATAGGCATAGTTTCTAGCCATTGGATTATCATACCATAAAGAATCGCAAAATAAACTCACCTAGGACTGGGATGATCAATTTCTTCTAAAAGAACTGGAGCCGGTAGACTAGTCAGCTCAGATTCTTCGGGCAAATAGTCGATTGACTTCTGTGTCTGGTACAGTGGGTTGCCTCTTGCAAACCTGTCAACCTGTTGCAGCAAAAAAAAATTGCAATACAGTTTGAACAGTCGAATAAAAATGGATTAAACAGGAGGGGTTACTAGCATTGTGGTCATGAGGGAGACAAACAAAACCTTAGAAAGCAATGACATAAAGTATGCTCTCTTATCACGCTTATCAGTACCTGATATCATAAACTGCCAACCACAGCCAAAAACAAGATTACAAAAGAAACCGCCTGTATAGGAAATAATTGAAACGATAGAATAGACAGCAGGGCTTACCTGATCAAGAATAGCCGTCGCTAAAGATCCAGGAAGCTCTTTCAAACTTGTGATGCAATCAAGATCCAACTGCCAACAAATGAAAAGATTTTGGTAAATGAAAAAAGAAAACTAAAAGTGTGCAAGCGATTGTGCTTTTACTTCCAATTTAGCCCCTCATGAACATGTGAGTGGTTCATAAAGCTAGAAGATTTCGTTTCAACGGTCGACTCACATCAAATCGAGTAGCAAGCCCCCGACGAAACAATCGAAGAAGGCGTTCTTTAACAGCTGCCGGTAAGGTGATGACAGTTGCCTCATATGGACCCACACCATCATCATAGGCCTAAAACCCCAAGCAGGAAAAGCAAAGGAAAAAATACTGGTGATGAAAATTATCAAGATAGTATAGGCTTCAAAAAGAAAATTATGAATGTTCCAATTGTAATTTCAGTGTAGAACAGGAAAAAAATTGTTATTTCCAGTTTTTAAATAAGATAGATGAATAAAAAATAAAGTGCAACAAAATTACCCAAGAACCAAAACAAAGTCGGACAGTAAAAAATTGGAAGAAACCTAATTGCAGAACCTATACGAGAAATATAATTTATGTTAGGCATCTTGGTGAATTTGTACCCAATTAACTAAGGTCCCCTAATATAGCACCAATAGGGATCCCATGTGCCTCAACCAGTAATTTCATTGGTTTGTGGTGGATCAACCAAGGTAAGTCTCATCCCAAGATAAAATCTCAGTGCTAGGGTGAAATATAGTCACTATAGCAAACTATTTTGTTAGTTATTTTTTACAGACGATTTTAAAAGCATTGACAAATTATCCAAGGTGTCAACCATTTGCCAACACGGAGACTACGCGTGGCCACCTAAGAGCCATATCATTGCTACTAAGCTTTTCCCGTGTGGCAGCGACGCTATTTTCTGCTTGGTAAAAAATCCCAATGCCACAATTACAGACATTTTTTTGATGGCCCACATGCGCATATTTAAACGTCATTAATCTTGAATGCTGACACATAATAGCATAAGCACTGTGATAATTTAGCATCAGTAAACTGCAAATTCGCTGTAGTGAACTGGATGTCGTGCCGCAGTATCAATGCATCGTGATGGTGGAAAATTAAAATGGGAGGAAGGAGATGAAGAAGAAAAAGAAGAGAAGATGGCTGGCTAAGCGAAGCTATTCTACAACTTTTATCTAGATTGCCTGAAATTGTTCAAGTTTTTCTAAATCATTCCAGAGCAATTCATGAAAAGATTCCTTACAAAAGTGATCATCAAACCCTCACACAAAGAGCGATGTGGAGGAAGAGAATTCTTGCTTCCACTTGTTTCAACCCATTTTGTATAAACTCTAATAATAGTTTGCATCATTCTCTCCAACAAGACTCAAGCCTGTCAAGTGGGAGATTGACAACCATCATTAAGTCCTCCAAAGTCAAGGAAAGTGTGAAGTGATCAAATGAGGAAAAGTCATTAAGTTCACTCTAATTCTTGATATTGAACTTCAGAGAACTTGTCTAGTGTCATTTGGCATAGCTTTTCAATTTTTATCTATATCCTAGACTCCTTAACAATGAACCAGATATTGATGAGAGCTTCGAGAGGAAGTTAATAATCTCCACATACCGGCCATAAGTTTAAGAAGTTGATTGTGTTCCAGAGTGGAGTACAAGCACCAAAATTGAAGGAGCGTGTTTAGTAAGAAAATCAGCAGACAAAGATGAAGTTCAGATATTCCTTGGTAAGATACAAATCCTCCATATTCAATACTAGACCAATTTTTCTATTTTGGTTGGAAAGCCAAGATAATAAGCATCAATACAACTTTTTCTCATAATACTTGATGGCATTGCAGTGCAAGATGAAGTCTCGTGGAGGATATTTTGCAAAAGCATTCAAAGTGTATGCATACAAGGACATAATATGCTGTCATGTTCATCAAAGCTAGAGGTAGGGTTAGGGCTTTGACTTTAATATGTTTCTGTGATGCCTCCTAATCATGTGTAGGTCTATGTTCATGTGATCAAGGTAATTGAGAATCAAAATACATGCTAGGGTTTGGTAGGCACTGAAACTCTTGATGAGTTTATCTTAATTGAGTGATCAAAGTTTTAGTCTTCCTTGATTGAATTTTTCATTTCCCAATATGTTTGGTAGTAATATTTTCTTGTTTCTGGGGAAGACTAGCATCTTATGTGTAAAAAACAAATTCTACTATATGAAGTTGTCAAAAAGTTGATGGTGAGTGGTATTATTAGTTAAAATTTTCATTTTTAATTATCTTCTCGTAGATTAAACTGAAAACACTTTAACTGCTAACCAAAATTTGATGGATCAATTTTTTTTTTTTTTGCATGTGTAACAGTTACATTTCTTGATTGGTTAGAAAGCTTACCATACTAATAGTTGTACCAAGGCAAAAACATATACAGCAAACAGCATTAGATATACTGGTGTGTAGTAAATTTGATGATGTTTGTGAATGCAAAATCAATAGGCATATCCAAAAAAAGGCCCCTACCTGGTTAGTAAGTCTAAGTGCCTTTGATTTACGTTCAAATGAATCTGAAGTGAGGTCTTCATATGAATGAGGTAGAACTCCAGCCTCACTAGGAGGTTTACTTTTCAGCTCAATGTGAGGACGTTTCCCCATCACGACAGGCCTTGCAACTGCAACCTACAGCAGGAGCACATGCTGAGTTTGCTGAAAAAATTCTGACATAGATAAAGGGTAATCTTCAACAGCAATAAAAATAATTATATATATATATATATATATATATATATATAATAGATAAGTAAATTGAGAAGGCTCGGGAAATAATCAATGAAAACAAAGTAAAACCAGCTATTAGTTGTACACCTGGATTTTGAACTTTGGCCCTCTATAGGGTCCCTGTACTATTTGCCCATCCATTTCCCTGATTGCATAATCCAGATCCTGGAGGGCAACTATTAATAGTCAAAACATACTAAAATCAACAAGTTGAAACAAGTGCAGCTCAAAAAATGAATCAGGTAAATATTGTTTGTGTTAAATTTTAAGACAATTTTCTAAAGCAAACATATTCAACTGGCACATGAACCAAATAGTAGATATTCATATGATTTGCAATTGGTATAATATGATACATGATACAATAGTTTGGTATCTAAAACCATATTCATATATAGGAATAAAAAAAAATCAAATTCCAATTAGATATTACATCAAGCCCATTAATTTTTTAATAGTGTTTTACGAGGTGATCTAGCTGGCTGCATATGTGGCCTCCGAAGCAGTTTGGAGAGGAGATTGCATCACATATGCAATATGCAGACCCCTGCAGGTGGTCTAAAAAGCTGATTAAGCAGTTAATTGATAGTATATGCAGGTTAAAAATCTCTTTTGAAGATCTTTGTCCTCTTAGGATGACTAATTATTGTGATTGCAAAACTCAAAACTATGTTTTTTTACGTGGTATCATGTAACTTATCCATGTCATTTTCAAAATTTGTTTTGCAAGTGATACACTATAGATGTTATACATTGTTTGTTATGCATTTTCTTGAAATTGAAATTATTAACTGAATTGTTTATATATAACTAGTTCAGTTATAATTAAATTTGAGTGTGTACAATTTCCTTACTACATTATTATGTCAGGTCTTCTCGTAATGTGGAATTACAAAGTGTATCTGTTTTATGTATAACTTGCTCACTTATGAACGTGTTTTAACTGACTAATATGCATTAGCGAATAATTATATTAGTTATGTTTTGCCTTTCCATCAATATAAATATTTTTTTAATGTTGACAACACATTGCCCCTGCATACAGCATATATGCTATGCAGTCAATGACTGCCTGCCGTATGGAAAAGGCCTTTTAAAACCTCAATTAAATCTAGCTTCTCTCTAGATTAACCTCAGCATATCAAACTCAACCCATCATAAAGAGAAAGGAAAAGGTGAAATCTTTTGCTGCATGATAGAAGAGAGATTGAAGAACTTTTGCAGCATGGAGAATCAGATTCAACAAAGAAGGTGGAGTCAACATCTTAATGATGCATGAGAAGCACAGTCTCTTAGAAACGAGAATTAGAAAAACAATAAGGGTGACTAAAGTAATTCTTTGCATATGATGCTTGTCACCTTAATCTCTTCATGAGCATCACCATTATCTTCCTCTCCTCTCTTCAACTGCGTCAATACTAGCAAGAAGCATAATTGGCACCAAGAGTCTAGCTGATAACGACTGTCTAGTACCAAAAGAGACAACAACCAAATCTATTGTTGTCCACTCATTTCAATTATAAAATAAAAGGAATAGAAAGTGTTTTATAACCTTTATTTAGGAGTAAACCTTTTTGTTAGAAATCAGGATCAACTTGCTCTATTGATCTTATTGTGCTATTAAACAATTTATCACATTATTCTATATATGTTAGGATGGAAAAACTATTTCAAAATAGAAATTTTTTAACCAATTTTATAATTTTTTAACTGAAATATAGGATTCCATTCAAAAATTCATGAAACCAATTTTGACAACCTTTTGGATTTATGTTTGTAACAAGTGAAATTATGATATTACAAACCTATAGTAACAAAAACAATCAAAACCATTGGTGTGTACTTTAAATGAAAGTATACTCACTGAGCGTCTAGCAAAGTGGACAAATCCGACTGGGTAGGGGCCTTTTCGTGAAACTGCAACCTTCTCAATCTTAAAATACAAGCACAAAAGGATAAATGAAATTTAGTCTTCAAATTAGTATCAAATTGCACTTTGGAAGTATCATGGTGCACCTTTCCTAGTGGATCAAACATCTTCCTTAGGAAATCTTCATCAGCATCTTTTGGAAGGTTTCCGACATAAGCAGTCTTAATCTGGAATAGAAATGGCAAATCTTAGATTAGATGCTAAATGGAAGATCAACAATGAGGCAGACTTTATGCAGAAGTGGAACAGTTAACACCTTTGCTAGCTCTTCAGGATCGATTTCAGGATCCTTCTCAACCCAATCTATTACAGGATGCCAATTACCATCAAGAAGAAAATCCGGTTTTGATCCAATGCGATGTGCTCGTGCTGCGGCCTGTGATGATATTTTTTTAAGCAGATGATCAGAATGCCTATGATGTAAGGCGATATGAAAATGGATTTGGTAGTCGTTTCAAATAAGATGACAGGATATATGATCAAGATCAGATAGATCAAAGGGCAGGCAAATGCATCTGATCTTTTAAAATATTGAAGATAAAGATAACAATGACCAGTCATTCAGATTGAGATAGCCAATGGTTGCAGAAGAATAGGAGTAACTTTACCAGTCCAGATTATTCAGACCATAGAAAAGATCAGAAAATAACCAAAGTTTGAGGTCATACTTAGAATCTTCTGATTTGACAAAGAAAGAAGCAGGATCTAACAATAGAAATGGATTCAACAAGACAACAACCACATTCAGGCTAAAAATTTGGCAATCTCACAAGATGTGGAAGAGATAACATGCAGCTGCAAGCAAGCATCCATTTCGGTGAGCGGTTTCGAATCCAATTCCCAAACTACAATTTTCAAGGTATTGACAGTCTTAGTAGCAGGCACCTTTCTGTGATCTTCTTAGTTAATTAAGAGATGGAACTTTTGTGCATGGTCAGCAATAGCAGTGTACCAGATGAGCCAACTCTAGAACAAGGATTTTAAAAATGACTTCGTCAAAGATTTGATCAGTCACGGGAGAGTGAACTGAATAGGAATCACATATGCCATCCAATCCAATGAGATACAAGCAACAGGATTCTCAAACAGCAACAAATGCCCTGATATTTGACAGTTAGATATAGATAGATAGCACTGTGGGTATCATGTAGAAGGTCAAATATTTGGATGGTCCTCACATTAGTACAAAGGAGATTTCAACAAAAAATTCTAAGATCATTAAGTGTTAAATAATCAAAGCTAACTTCCTCATGCATCTTATCTGATAAAATTTGAAAATAACTGGAACTGACCAATTTGTAGTTGATCTGATATCGTAGATCCTCATAATTTGGGTGATATAATATCTACTGATCATAAATCAACACTTGGAGATTTAGCTGGGTACAAGCCAATTGTTATATAAATGTTTTAAGTTCTTAATGTTTGGCATAGCTAGCTCACATTGATTATATAGAGTTATCCAGCAGTGATTTAGCAATAATAAGAGATAACAACAACAACCAAGTCTTATCTCACTATATGGGGTCGGCTATATAGATTTTTCTACGCCATTGGACCCTATCCCCTACAATATCATCATCTATACTTTAAATTTATTTTATTTTATTGTTACCTGTCTTTTTTTGGTCATCCTCTTCCTCGTTTGATGTGCGTATTTGTTATAGTTTTACATCACCTAACTGGGGCATTTTAGCAATAATAAGAGAAAAGTGAAGAAAAAAATTGATCACATGATATCATACATGAGCCAAGCAAAGTTACAATGATCAAAGATACATTAGGGTAGGAGTATTCAGTAGATCTGCAAATGGATCCCAAGTTCAAGTTGTCAGCACCACCTATCTGTATCAGAGCACCTCTGATGTCCATGCAACAGATACACAACCAACAAGTTTTTTGAAGCATCCTCTACAGGGAGTTAATAAAAATGTTGACAACTTCATTTATGGACATAATGGTCAAGAACTTGGTGAATTCAATATTTTGCATAAAGAAGATATGAAAATCTAATGCTCTGCAACTCCGCAATCAGGATGGGTTCCTGATCATCTTGCAACATGTTTAGAGCAAAATTGGCAGTTAAATGATAGCAACTCCAGTATCCCAGTAGAACTAAGACAATGATAAGAATAACAAGGAATGAGCAGTAATCAATCTCCCTTCATCAATGGCATCTATTTGAATTCTCATCTCTCAAGGTCGTTTGAAAAGTAGAAGA